>NC_092821.1:96552459-96852459 GCF_023375885.2 Dermacentor andersoni
CACATATTTGTTACATGATTTTTCTTTGCTGAGTTACAGCGTTGTAAACTTGATAGTTTTGTTTTCTGAAGATTTCCGATTTTTGCCAATTTTTAATAAAAAATCGACGACCTGAATCGAAAATTGGAAACAAACAGTCACTATACTTTAAATCTTTCTTTTACATGCAACAAACCTCGCCAAATTTAGTGCAGCAGTTGCCCAGCAAAACGAATTCTCATACATGGACTTAGATAGCAGCACCCGAGCTAAAGCTTCTTCTTAGCGTTGTTTATCCAAAGGCAGGCAGCTCACTGCTTTATTATCAATATACCAGCGAACGTATACCGCCAAAAGCTTACTTAGTCGTAAAAGCGACGCATGACGCAATAATGGTGCAGGTTTAGGGCGTCGCTCGCTTGAAGACAGTGAGCTGCCAGTAGCGGCTCACGGAGCCGCGACGATGGTAACGGTGTCATCGTGAGGAAATCTGGGGCGACGATATTGACGCCTCAGGCGTCTTTTTTGTTTCTTGCCTTGATTTCGGTTCCAGAAAGAGATATTGATATAAATGCAGGGTCATTCGTTCTTGTTTCGTAGATATAAATACGAATTTAAATAAGCTCTCTATTACATTCAACACACACACACACACGCGCGCACACACACAGAGAGAGAGAGAGAACGAGATACGACACATATTTGCCCGCATTCACATTTATACGCGTCCACGCGTGCACACACGCACGAAAATGTACGCATGCAGACACACGGAACTGCACGCACATACGCGCGTATGCTCGCACACGCATACGCGCACTCTTGCGCACGCAGAATCAAGTACGGAGACACAAACACACGCGCCCATGCAAATACAATTACACATGCACGCACGGTCAAAGAGTGTACACGCATATACACTCCCTCTCCTTCCCTGCGGCCTCGCAGAAACATGCGCCTGCAAACAGACTGAATGGCACTCGTTCTGCAATCACCGCTCGAACTCCAGCTGTAACAAATGGCTTTACGGTTCTAATTTGGTGCTTCTTCAAGTCCATGTGCACCCTGCCCGTAGGGTGCAAAATCATTTGCTCCAGTCGTGTGACATAACTGGCCATCCCCGACCAAAGCACTGCTTTAACGCGCCCCCAATGTTCCAACTAAGTGTCATAAATGCATATGTTGTTACAAAAGACTACCCTCTTGGCGCAGACAGTTCAAACTTGTTGATACTCGGCTATTATAATAAAATTGTTTAAAATTTTGCCCATTCTGTTACGCATGTGAAGCACACACAGGATGGTCAAGGTACAATGTCCAGATTTCCTGAGTATGTCCATGCTACAAGGCACGATAGCATACTTTTTGAGCGTAACACAAAGAGAGGCGAATGCTTGTTGTTATGTTGTCCAAGGAATAAAATATGATCATAAAAGCAATGACTTAACAAATGAGCAACCCAGTCCTACGTTTTAGTATGTAAAAATCAAAAATTTTGTATTTGAGGAGCCCTCCTAAAAAAACCGAAACTTAAACCAAATCGTGAGTTTTGTGTTTCGGCCATCTGGTGGAAGACTGCCGAACTCAGTCCTACGCGGCACTAAAAAAAAATTGCTATCACGGCATTGAACCGCTGCCAGCATGACGCGGAACAATAGGTTCTAGCGGTCAAACGACTCGACCACGGCTTCGGATGTTCGCACAAGTAACACGCTCGGTTTTTTATAGATACCACGTGAACTTGCACGACTGTGTGTCAAAAATCGCTTTGGGGAACAGTGTTACGCCATACGTAGAGAGTCAAGATCGGCATCAATCGAAAGCTGAGTCTCCAGACTACATACGCTGCAGTGACTTTTGCGATAGACGCCGTAGTTTTATCACAGCTGCCGTTTATGTCTCGAAAATTGAGTAGAAATTTTCGTCGTCTCCATAGGCTTCCATTGCTGAATCTTTAACCACTCTGGGAACAGAATTCTTGCTTGCCCCAACGTGATCACTGCACTTGGCTCGTGCGGATTGTCTTCCAGATCATTTCTGTCACCTGCCTTTTTCAATAATCGACCTGCAGCTTTTGTTATTAGTGAAAACTCCGCTCGTTTCATTGAAAACGCGCTAGCTTCATGCCGGCGCCGCTTGGGGCGCTAGTTGGTACGTGTCCAGAAACGTTGTATATGAGCTGAAATCCCAACTATGCGATAATTGTAAGCCCTCCCACGAAATATCACGTGGTCTTGATAGTACCCATGCAGGTAGAGAGAAAAGAAGAGACGCGAATCAACCGTAAACGCTGTTTTGGCCATTCTAAAACTTAAATTAGGATGGGCAATCGATGTAATCAATGCCGCTGCTTTTGTCAGCCGCTCTATACATGCGTGATCGAACCTTCTGGTTGCGTTCGAGGTGACGAGGTACGGTGCAGATCATAGCCCATTCAATAATTAGCAGGCCTGCCAACTAATACAAGCACTCTTCGTTTCTAAAATAACGACGCCCTTCAAGTATTGGGCTTTATCTGATATCGTGAGCACGTTCTCCGGTGATAGCAGAAACTTGATTATAAAACCGCATATCCAAAGCAAGTTATTGTTGTAGTGAATGAAAGTCACTTAACAGAAGGCAATAGTAGGCCAAAGACACAGTCCTCCAGTGAAACTTTCCCACAGTCCTAACTGTCAATAAAGTTTCCTTTCTCTTTCTTTATCACAAAAGTTCCTAATGTTCAGCTCTTTCCTGCTCCCTCCCTCCCCCCTTGTCAAGAAGTAAATAATTCACACGCGTAATGGTTTATTGCTCATTTCATATAAAGAAAAACAAATACTACAATTTGGTCCAAATGCTAGGTCGAGCCACGAGACTGTCAAATAAAGAAATGCTAACTTACGTCTAGGCTTAGCACTGGTTGCGGCAATAGATGCACTCCAAAAAACGGGCACTAACAAGAAAAGAACCATATATAATTTCGCCGCCATCCTCGATATTTTATGAAACAGAAGAGTCTGAAACACAAATGAGGAATTTTTAGAGACCCTTTTTAGAACGGAACTTAACCGTAATAGCCGAACTGGACTAAATGAATGTTCTTCATATAAAGTCTGAAAAAGAAGCATTGTAATTTGCTAAATAATTTTTTATATTAGCTGTCTGACAACCAGTTCAAACAACACGAAGCTTTTCGCATTCTGTAAAGTAGGCGCCTTGACTTGTTAGTGCTATGCGACATTCTTAAAACACACACACATGCCTACGCGATGACGCATACAGAGACCATAACACAGCAGTGTCGTCCGTACATCTGTTCTCGTTTTCGTGCGTGCACTGCAGTTACAGCGAAAGCTAAACTACGCATGTCTCCCATGATCATTCATCGCTTCGCAATGATTTTGAGCCGCCGGAGCGCGCGTGTGCGGCAGGTGTAAGGTCCCACCACGTTATGCGGAGCGGAGAGGTCAGGCAGCTTCGCTCGCTAGGAGCCTCGCCGCTGCTGTACCACGTGACTAGGCGAGGGTTCAAGGCTCCTTCGCCAACACTTGGTCGCACAGTCTCGCCATGGATGGCGCCCCGACTGGGCAGTCTGTGCGTGCGCTTCTGTGCAATTGACAGACTGAATCCAATCATCCAGTAGATATAGCTAGACAGCGGGCTGCGAAATCTCAAGCAAAGGCAAAGGTTCCTGCTTAAAGAAAGGAAGAAAGGGAAGCGAGTTTAGCACGTCATAGAGAAACTTACCAACCGCGGAAGCGTGCCAAACTTAAAGCTACTTCTACCACCGCCGTCCTTCAGCAACACTAACAACAACAAGGAGAAGGAGACGAAGCCGTGGATACAAGCAACGCCACCCACAACGACCGTTTAACGAACGACACCCTTCGGCTGGCGGCAAGCTCGACAGCGACGGCCAGGTTTCACCGCTATTTCACGGGCAATCCGTTCGGCAGTGTGCGTAGCGTGTGTGAAAGCCTGTGGCCTAACTTCTATGAAACACTGCGCACGTAGCCTTCGCAAAACAAGCCAAACAGACCTTTGCCCGTGATAACTAGGTTTGCAAGATTTATACCTCAGCCAATTTTTTTGTTGGTCAAGCTCATACGAATCAAAATAATATGTGGACTCATATGCACAGAACCTTCGCCAACAATATTATGTATTCATCAAATACAGTACGTCAAATAAGAACCTGCTTACTCACACTCGCTTTCCTAATAGTGTACGAGTCTGCGAGAAAGAAGACACAAACACATCCCATAGGTCATCTGTGAGATCCTTTTAATAGGACAAATATCCGATTTTTTTGTGAATGTTTCATCGTGTTTGAAAGATACCCCTTACAGATTCTTTGCATCTTTCGAAGTGGTGTACAAGGTATAACTTGTACAAGATATAAAAGTTGTCCCAATGTATTACATTTAATGCGCTGTACCAGCATCCTTATTGTTGAGTTGCACCGCAGTCAACCTCGTGCTACATTTCTGGATATTTCTTTTTTTTTTTCGGCAGTGTTGGCTAAAAACTTGCGCCACAGATCAAAGATGCGTTCCGAACAGTAAGCTTTCTTTTTGTGTAAATTCAACAAATCTCCTCTTTATTACCTTAGTACACAATGAATTAGGTGGTTTGTGCTTCCCGTATGTTTGAATGAGACGTTCAGGCACGCAGCTTTCTCTTATATCTGGCATGATTATTTTGGGCACACATTTAGTAATATTCAAATAAGCTTCTTCTGTATTTTCTGCTTTTCCACCCACCAGATACTGCACGATACAATGCACATTAGGTTATCGCGGTGCGAACTATTGCATGCACAGTACGAGCCATCATTTTCCTGCCCTAAGGTAGATTGTCTTAATTGTGGAAAAAAACAACCTGAGGTTTTTTTTTTCTCCTGCCTTCGGGAATGATAAAAAAATATGCCTGAAAAAGTGTATGACACTTTAACTGCGGGTCATGTAGCCTCGGGAACCAATTCACCTTCATAGAAGCTATATATACCCAAAATATCAATATTAGGATCATGTCAATGACTGTTGCTTTCCCGTAACCTCTTTCGCCTGAAGAAACATTTGAGGAAGTTTGGAACGTGTGGTCGTCAATTTGACGCAGTCAACGACTGTAGCGTACTGCAATAGTGACTAAATTGCTACGTTGTGTCAGATAACGGCCGTGCACATTCAAAGTTCCTATAGGTGCCTTATTTTGGTTCCTCCTCGAAATAACCAACAGCAATGGGCATTGTAAAACAGCCCGTCCTTCAAAACCGCTCAATGTTAAAAAATAAGAATGTGTTTCGTATGGCTCAGCTGTCAGCGCCGAGTTTCAGCATTGGTTTCCTATACAGAAATGTGCGCCATATTGTTTTCAAGGATTGACCATCTATTATATCGCAAATGAAAGTGTATTGTTCAATACGATTAATGCAGATAGTGGCATGCACAACAATTTCCTTCTGCCAGTCTTTGTTTTACAGCAACATTTGCATAAAACGCTGACTTCCGAAGCATCTTCTATGCACACTTATTGCTATGCAGTAAATCATTAAAAAAATCCCTAGTGCAACAAACACGTATGCTCACCTTCGTGCCGGGATAGATGAACCCGTTCAGTCGTAGCCATGTTTACCTGCAAGCATTTATATTGTCTTAATGCCAGTGACGTTAACATTTTTTATTTAGAACTTGTTCTGCCGACCTGTGGTATAAAGGTTACAGAGGGCGATCTCGATATTCAAGAAATTAAGGTCACGCTTCCTTAACGACATTTTATGGTCCTCTGAAAGAAACTGACTACTGCGCTCCCACTTCTAGCAAACATGAACATTACTTTATACGCGTCAGAGGATAATATGACGCTGAGATTACTGGCTTCTGTCGGCACTCTTTTCACATTGCTAGTCTATTACGCTCTTCTACAGCTTGTCTTTTAGCAGCGAAGCTGTTTATACGGGCCCTGTGCCGTCGTTGTCGGAGTTTGCTCAAACTATCATCATCAGCAATGGCTCGAGCGTCGTTGTCTTCTTCCACGGCTGGATCTGCTGCCGCTCGTCATTCCAGCGTAGAATTTCACTACTACGATCTTGAAGAGGGCTAGTTGGTTCATATTTACAACAGAGGTTAAACAGCCCGAATAAAACAAGGGCGCGAGGAAACAAATACCACAGACAAGCGCGTGTCTGTGGTATTTGTTGCCTTCTGTCCTTCTTTTAATCGCGCTGTTTAACCTCAGTTCTAGAATTTCACGTCCCCTCCGTCATCGTAATGGGGAGGCCGCGTTTACGGGGGCATGAGCCATTGCTTAAGAGGGCATGAGCCATTCATTGTCTTTCGTGAAGGACAGATTTAATTTTCGAGGAATTTAATTTTGTATAATCGCAAGCGGCAGTCCCGGGCGGATGCTGTTAACGACGCCGCCGAGCAAACTCGTTATATCGAACGCAAGCCACAAAGGTGGACGGTGGGCATACCGTCACTGACGTCGCTCTCTCCATTGCAGCCGAACTTGTGCGTAACCTCATTAAGAAGCACAAAGACGTCAGTCGTCAAACCAGAACAACCAATCGGCAAAACTATTGCAACGCCCGCGTCTCCAGTGGTGGGCCTTAGGCTCAATATACGCAGCTTCGGATTAGTGGCTCCCCACATTCCATCCCAGCTACAACTACGGGATGACCCCGAGTGGTGCGTACTCCTGAGGAAGAAGCTGCCTACCGCGAGCGTTAGTGAGAGTTGGCTCGCGAACGAGCTCGTCGTCATAGGCCGTGCCTCACGCGCAAAAATAAACAGTGGGAGAACCGTAAAAAAAACACTCCTAAAGCATACTCAGCACGCGAAGCATGCAAAAGTGAAATGAGGTGAAACAATGGTGAAACAAAATATTTACAATATAGACTGCATGTGAAGCGTGAGTTGAATTGTGTAACACTCGGTTTAACTAACACAGCTTCGCTGTTCGGCCATCTTCACCGACTGGAAGGGACGGTATTTTTTTTTTATGCCTACATTTGCGCATGTTTATTTTTTCAGTCTAAGTCGACCATACTATTGTTTCATAGTACTCGGAGGAAAAAGGGTCAAGCGACTGGCTGGAAAAATTTATTCTTGTCCTGCAGCATGCGTTCAGCGCGTAGCGGGCGTGTCCCACGTGGGGACCGACAGGGAGTGCCTGGCGGCACCTTCGCGGGCCTGCTTGACGACCCATTGCTGGTCGGCGAGTAGTAAGCTTCTGACGGACTTCTCCCACTTGTCCGAAGTAGAGTCGAGAAGAGCGCCTCTACACTCCCAGAGTATGGGCTCATTCACACCGGCGACTGACAGTGGTCGCGCGACCAAGTTGGTCGCAAAGCGACCAGGCTCAAATGGTCGCAAACGGTCGCCTTTCTTGAAAAGCGACCATTTTGGGCCAGTCGCTCTCTGCGTGATTTTTCAGTCGCGCGACCGTGGTCGCAAAACTGATAAACCAATCAGCGGCGCACCGGAAGTGATCTTTCGTGTGTCTACATCCGGCCTCCTCCGGCGTCGCGTTCAAATTCCGCGTAGATTCCGAGAGTTCTCACTGAGAACGATAATCTCCGGGATGGCGACTTGCGGGTCGCGCTCAGCCGGGCTTGCCGCTGTGAACATCAGTCGCCTTCGGTCGCTTTTTGATTGCGAGTCGCAAATGGTCGCGCGACCTCCTCAAGTCGCCGGTGTGAATGAGCCCTATGTGTGCGAGTGTCGCAGTGTCTCCGCATGAAAGGCACGAGTCGCAGGGTTACGCGTCGGGATAGAAAACGTGTCATTTGGCAGGGTTTGGGTACATATACGTTTGTATTAAGTGTAGTGTTAGCGCCGGCGGCCGCTTAAGTTTGGGATGAGATTGCGAAAAGATGTGGCGCCCCAGGTAGAAGTGTTCTGTCATTTCGCGGTATGTAATCAGCATCTCGCGGCTGTCCTCTATCTCGACGAGATGGGTCTGCCCGGGGATGGCACTGTCGGTGAGCGCGCACGCTGCGTCGTGTGCGATCTGGTTGAGGTTGGGCGGAACACCCGGCGCCCGACCGAAATGGGCGGGGAACCAGATGACAGTGCGTTGCCTGAGGGTGCTCAGATGCGTGCTAAGGAGGATGCGTAATGCCTGATCGGAGATGACGCCAAGTTTGAAGGCTTTGGTGGACGGTCTGGAGTCATTGTAGATCACTTCCGGTTTGCCGTCGAGCATGGCGAGGGCTACGGCTATTTACTCCGTCACCTAGGGGTCTCAGGTGAAGAGCATAGCAAATTTCAGGGTCCGCTGCGCGGCTGAGACCGCGACCGTGGTGAAGGCTCGGTTTTCCAGTAGGCGGTGGCATCTACGAATACGACGTCGTCTGGTTTCATGTCTATGCGCTGGAGAAGGACGGACGCCAGGGCAATGCGCCTGCCTCTGTTGTGGTTAGGATGTACGTTTCGCGGAATTGCAGCGATCTTGATGAAATCTCGGATCTCGCGGGGAACCGCATCAAGTTCGGTGGATCCCTGGTAGTCGAGGAGAAGAAGCCAAGCTCGCGCAAACTGTGGCGACCCGTCTTGGCGCTCGTGAGTCGGGGCACCTGCGTTCGCTTATGAATCTCGGCGATCTTTTCTATCCTCTTGTGCACCTCGAGCTCGACGAGTTTCCGTGTGGAAGTGGAGATCAGAAGACCGAGGGCCTGTTTCCCTACCTTTTAAATGAGGGCTCTGAGTTTATTGCGCTCAGCGCGTGTGCAGCTGTGCATGGCAGCGATGTAGAGGAAGTGCCAGAGAGAAAACGCGTGCAGGTTGTCTTTTTTTACGCCTGGTGACAGTTAGCCACTCTGCGTACGAGTCACATGGTGTCTCCATTTTGGTATTGAGCTTCTACACCGTTTGGGTGTTGGTTCCACGTGACTCGATTATCATGCCCAGGACCCTAATGCAGTCTAACTTAGGGAGGATATGGCCGTCCCTGGTGTGGAGGCTGATGTTGCATGCGGCCAGGGATTTCCACCCTCTGCTTGGCGTCCTGGTGTTTGGGCCAGTAGAATAACAGTTCTGACTTGGTGGGGGAGCACATGAAACCAGTGTATTCGAGGTAAGACTCCGAGGTTTCCAGGACCTCCTACAGGAAGGATTCGACGAAGCTATCCGGCCCTGAAGAGCACCAGATGGTTATGTCGTTCGTGTAATCACTGTGCTTTAGCCCGTCGATCTTCGACTGTCGTGCGGAGATTCAAAAGCGTTGGCGAGTGTGCGTGACCCCACAATGATAAAATTTTCGCCAATAAAATGAACCTCGATATTCGTGTGTCTAGCGAGGACTGTTTTACGCAATGCAAGAGTGCGAATGATAATTGTATATGAAATATTTAAAATGTTTGTTTCCGAATGCAGTTCTTACCATTTGGGAATAAAGTATATTATGTGTCTTCAATATGCAGTTTTCCTCTTCCTTTCTTTCCGTCTAAGGTTAAAGTGACTAAGCAACATGCAGTTAGCCCCGCCCAAACTTCACAAGGACAATAAGGCAGGTCATCTTGCGATACACGCAAAAAAACAATGTCGCCAGTCAAGTAATCTAAGGATGGTATGAAAGAATGATGCTTTCTTTGCTGGTGTTGACTGCGGTGAACCGGCGGCTCCCCCTCATTATTTGCGTCCGCTATACGTGTCTTGCTTTGGAACCGAAGCATATGCATTGCTAGGTTGCTGTCACTTTAAGGACAGCACTAATTTTCCGAAGCCATAGTAACCGCGACGCGCAAAGAGACACCCTTCAAGCGCAATGAACCTAGGCGCGGAGACGCCAACGGCGTCCACTGTGCGGCCCATCCGACTAGCGTGACGTCACACCGGCGTGCGGAGCGGATGGATGGATGGATGGATGGATGGATGGATACAACTTTTTTGTACGTCCGGCAAGGTTTAACGCGACCCGGGCTCAGGTCTCCCACGGGAGAACGTCAAGGCCCTGCCTCAACGCTGCCTCACGGGCTTGCTGGACTGCTCACGTCTGGATTCCGAGGTCTGAGCTGCGCAGAGCGGCGGCCCACCTCGACAACAGGGTCTCCGGAGTAACTGTCATCCCTCCTATAACTACATTGCACTCCCACAGCATGTGTTTAAGTGTTGCTGGTCCTTCCTGGCACAATTTGCACGTGTCGTCCTGATGCTTATCTGGGAAGATACGTTTCAGACGGAGTGGATTAGGGAAGGTGTTCGTCTGGATTTGCCGCCAGGCGACGGTCTGCCTCCTGTTCAATTTGGGACTCGGCGGTTGGTATATCCTTCTGGCGTTCAAATATGCACTGGTTATGTCGTTGTATCTGGTGAGCCTGTCCCGTTCTGCTCGAGAAGCGTTCGCTATCGTGCGAGAGGCGTTCCCCTGTTCGGCGCGGTGGGTCATGTCTCGCGCCGTCCGGTGCGCCGTCTCGTTTAGGTTCGGGAGCGCGTCGCCTTCCGTGGTGACGTGCGCGGGAAACCATATGATCCTCGAGCTCGCGGTTTTGGATCTGCCCGCTTTGGCCAGAATGGACAGGGCTTCCTTGGAAATTCGACCTTTGGCATAATTCTTTACTGCCGTTTGCGAGTCACTTAGTACGACTTCGCATTCCTGTTCTGTGAGGGCCAGCGCAATAGCTACTTCCTCCACTATTTCCGAGTGTTTGGTGTATACACTGCATGTGGTGCTGATTTTTGACTCTGCGTCTATGACTACGGCGGTGTATTTTTGCCGTTCGCATATTCGATTGCGTCGACAAAGCGCACGTTTCTCTCCCTGCCGAATGAACGAAGCAGAGCCTCGGCTCTTGCCTTTCTTCTACCTCGGTTGTAGTCGGGGTGCACGTTTCTTGGGATGGTTGCCACCATAATGGTCTCTCTGATTGTGTTGGGGATTTGCATTTTCTGGCCGTGCTGGTTGTGGTACTTTATGCCGAGCGTGTTCATAATGCACCTTCCCGTCGTGGTGGTCGACAGGCGTTCGAGCTGCGAGATGCGTTGTGCTTCGGCTATTTTGTCTAGGGTGTTGCATATGCCCAGCTGAGCCAGGAGCTCGGTGCTAGTCGATTCTGGGAGGCCCAGGGCTATCTTGTACGTTTTCCTTATGAGCGTGTTGACCTTGTTCTTTTCCGCGACGTACCAGTTTTGGTAGGAGGCTACATAGGCGATGTGGCTCACAACGAATGAGTGGATCAGTCGAATGACGTTTTCTTCCTTCATGCCCGCGTGTCTATTGGTTATTCTCTTTATGAGTCTCGTGGCGCTGGCGACTTTGCCTTCAATCTTCCTCATGGTTTCGCCGTTAGCTCTTTTGGCCTCAATGATCATTCTGAGGATTTTGATCTTGTTTACTTTGGGGATGGCGTTTCCGTCTTGGGTGTACAGGCCCACTTCCTCGTACTTCCGGAGGCCTTATATTTTTTTCTAGGTGGCTTTGGCTCGCCCCGATGCAGCCCGTCATGCCAGCGTTTCCAAACTGCTCCTTCCTCTACGAAGGCATTGATGGCACTGGCCCACTGCCAGTCAGTGCGGTGATTTTGGTGTGAAATGCCTTGTCTTCATATATCGCGAACTAAAAACACGTGTCAACCTGCGCTCAAATTTCGGATTATTGAGTATCGTAATGACCAGACGGTTTTTTTTTATCTGCACGGTCTTTTTTGTTTCCATTCTTTGCATCCAATTTACTGTCTGCTTCTTTCACTTTCTTTTCGTGACTCCTGGTTGTCTCTATGCACTTTCAGTTACCCTGCACTTGATTGTCGAATTTCGTGACCTCGGGAATTCTCCGTCATTGAACCCAGGCACCAGCCGCCAGCCTACAGTTAAATGGCACTCAGCGGTGGTGTGGCAGAGGGTGACAGTGAGACAGAGAATCAAATCCCTCCCCGATTACGGTTATTTACGCCTGTTTTATTACATCCTTTGTTGCTCACTATTCGTAAATATTCTCGGCATGAAGAGGCATCATTTATTCCTTGTCGCCTTGTTCCCTACGACATCTCGAAGTCAGCTATCCTATCGTTTTTTTTTAATGGTCAAATGATACAACGATTCCAGATACCTCAAATCTATCTGAAGTCCACTAAGGAGACCGTCTTCGAAACCAAGTGCAGCAGGCTTTAAAGGCTTCTGTCTTAGGTTACACATCCGTTTACACTTCCCAGTGCCTCTAATATCCCGAATGTTGGACCTCTCCTTGTTCTCATCGCCCTTACCCTTTTTCTCTGCCGGTGAGGTTTCAATACTGAAATGGGCAAGAAGCGAATGGCAATGAAAGTAAACACCTACGTGGTTCCTGCAACATGCTAGTTCTACAATAAGCAACTACAGAACGTAGGGTATGACCTATTTTCGTATGGCATGTGTCGCACGCGCTTTGGCATGGCGCTAGACTTATTTAGGGCACTTTTATGCCGCTAACGACACGTGGTCACCCGTGCGAAAATTTCGTGATCCACAAAGGCCTAATCGAATCGTCTCAATAGGCAGCTTAGTGGTAGGTAACCATTCTGTTCTATTAGAGGTCGTGATATAAACAGACTAGGGTATTCAAATGACACCCTCGGCCTTGCAATGCGTAGTAGAAGAGTTTTACGAAGGTGCACTAGTTTAGATTCGTTACTTAAAGTAATTTACAAGATTGTGTATCTATTTTTACCATATCTCCTCGACCAAGTGAAAAACAAAATATAGCTTCATGGGAGCTCTTGAAGTTCTTTCAAAAGCGAGATCAGCAAGTGTGCGTGATTAAGAAGGGCAGTCATAAGATTAGAATTTCCTGCTCTTACAGCGAAATTTAGTTTCGGAGATAAGCACTACGTTTCCTGAAACCTGCGTTTTCGTACAGATGCAATGCCTTTTATGTCGTGATTTGTTCAGAATGTTGCGGTTTTTGTTAGTGCGTCTGCAAATGTTCCGGAGGAGCCATAACTACTCCTTAGCAGATACAGCTCAAACTTACGAGAAAAGAATCAAGCTGCTGAAATCCAACCTATAATTACTATAATTATCACACTTCATCCTACCTCCGATGTCCGCCGCCAAATACACCACGGCCAGACACGTACCCCGGGGGAGCCTGCCCCCCGCCCCCCCCGAAATTAAGCGGGTTACCCCGCCCACCACTGCCCCGCCCATGCCCACCACACATCACACACATTCCTAAAGCGCCGCCAAATCGATGTTGAGACTGGACAGCTATTCGGCAGTCAACATTTCGCTCCCTTTTTCACTCCTTTTGGATGGCGGTAGTTATCGGCATCTCCTGGGGTGCGAAGGCCAGTTTTCTCACACATTCGGTGCCCGCGTGCTTAACTCGAGATGGGTTCAGTTGTCACCACCCATTCAACGGTCACGTACATTGCCATTGCTTCGTTAGTTCAACCTTCTTTGCTTAGACTGATCCAGGGGCCGGGAAAGGGATTCGGTTCGTAGTCAGCTCGTCTCTATGCTCGTGGAACGAACGAGTTCCGGTTGGAGAAAACGCCACTTCCGTTTAACTTGTCCTTTTGCTTCATTATTTACACGAGTGACGGCTCGCCGCGACAGTGGGAGATCCTCGGAACCATATACCCGCGATATGGGTTACATAAGGTAGAAAATAAAATAATGCGAGACAGCGTCCATCATCAAACCCTGCAATGACCCCTAAGTGGAAGCTTTAACTCAGGCGAAACTCAAAGACGGCCTATTCAAATACATGTAAAACGCAAAAATGCTTTTCTGAGACAACCCCTGGACCACGTTTAATGAAGTTTGTTGCCTTTGAGAGAAAAAGGTAAATTTTAGTGACTGTTGGAAGCGGAATTTTGATTTATGGCTTGAAATCTATGAAAAAGATTTCCAAAATTCGGAAGTTGGAAAAACGATAGACGCATGAATTTATAAATTAATATATCTGCATCAAAAACAGATACCGCGGTTGTGTAAACGGCAGCCATTAGACCACTAATATTGGACAAATCATATGCGTCAATTTATATCTTACGTGAATTTGTTACGTTCTGTACAAGGGTTCTGCAAAAGCTGCATTTTCATATTAATGAATTTTTCTAGATTCACGTGAAACATATCAATTTTGTGCCCTTTACATGTAATATCAGATGCGATTCAGAGAACTGTGATATTATTTTTACGTGCTGGGTTAAGGAGTTGTAAACATGATAGTTTCCTTTTCTGAAAACTTTCGATATCTGCCAATCTTGACAAAAAAATTGACCATTTAAATCAAAAATTGGGAACCAATAGTCACTCGATTTTAAGTTTCTCTTTTGAATGCAACAAACCTCGTCAAATTTGGAAACGTTGTTGCCGAGGAAAACGCATTCTCCTTTTAGATGTATTTACATAGGAGCACCCGAGACTCTTCCTCTTAAACCTATAAGCACTATGACTGTCACGCGTTAACTCGTCTGGTTTTTCCCTAATTGTACTGCACTTTTAGTGCAAAATTGGCAACGAGAAACAAGAGTATCAAGGAGTTGAGAAATTAAGCGATATACTAAGGGAGAGAGCATAGGCAACGGCCAAACGGGAAATAAAAGCGAATATTAACAAATTTAGCAATTGTTTATGAAAATCTTTATGCATCAACATCTTTTTATTTAAAGAGGAAGTATGGAAAAGGCTGCCGGAAGTGTAGAACGATTCCGTGTGTTTTGAATGACGCTTCTACAGTTATCAGTCGAGCCGCCTGACGTAGCCACTGCTCTGCTGTGCTTATGTATAGGTGTTTTTCTAACCTTACGCGGTGGGCGCAGTACGTCTAGAACCGCCGCGTCCTGCGCTATACGCGGTTGTACGGGACGGGCGGCCACGCATCGTTACGCAACTTCCCAAATAATACGAGCTGGTTGTGGCGCTTTACTTAGGAGAGCAGTAAACGAGGAATCCAAAAGAACTGTGATTGTTCCGCAAATATATATTCCTCTGTAATTCTTCCAGAGGTAATTCAAAAAACGCTGCTATAGTCGGATACAACTCAAGGCTGCAGTGAAACCTCGCCCACGCCCTCATAACCGCCAGGCACTGCTCCTTCGGGAGGCTACAAATAATTCGTACTTCAAGCTTTTCCTGTTACCAAATCCGGCGGTAACCACAAAAATAAAATTATTCGCGCGTAAATTTATACCTTTTTCCTCGCCTATTATAGTGGAATGGGGCGAATGCCTAATTCTTCATTAAACTGAAATTAAATGCTTGCTTCGCTGCAACCATAGAGCATATTGTCAAGTAGCACTTCAGTTGGCAGTGAAGTTTCATAAGTAAAACAGGCTTTGCAATAAAATTAACCGTACCGCAGAATTTGAAAGATTTAATTAATTCATTATGGAGTTTTACGCGCTAAAACCATGGGGCATGCCGTAGTGGGGGACTTAAGAAATTTGGGCCAACACAGGTTCTTTTACGTGCACCTAAATCTAAGTGCATAGCAGTTCTCGCATTTCTACCCCACCGAAAATGCGACCCCCGTGGCCGGGTTTCAATCCCGCGACCTTGTGCTTCGCAGCCCAGCATCAAACCCACTAAGCAACCATGGCAGGTAGACTTTTGAAAAGTGAAATGCTCAGACTCCACACACTTTGTCCATGTCAGCTGCACACCTCATTGCTTCCGTCGATGAAAAGACACCTCAAGAACAGCTGCGCTCTGGAAGTATCAAGTACAACGCCATTTTGAAAAGGCCGCATGACGACGATTTTGTTTGCTTCCGTGATTGGCTGGCTGAGTAACACAACCCCCCGTGGTCCGTTTGCCGTGGTTGTCAACTACTGTTTTTTTTTATGTTGTGTGCTACCACGGAAATCTTTATTTTACACTTTCGCTTATTAATTGTTCTTGGCAGTGTTCTTCCTGCGCTTCTTTCCTGCGCGAGTCAATTTGATGTGATTCCTTGTGTGCCTAGTAAAGAGAGGCGTATATGACAGGCGTACCTGTGAGGCGTTACAGGCGTACCTGTAACGTTATAGTTTCAAATCGCAACAATGTATCAATTTCGGGAGATATCTATATTATCATGAAACCTTATTGTGTATGATCTGTACGTTATCTTGCTGCCCTAAACCGAAAAGTCATTACTGCTCGAACCAGAGGCTTCTGGAAGAACGACTTATGAGTAAAACAACTACTAATCTCTAAGTTACACTTGAGCCCGTTTACTCCGTAGTACCAAAAGAAAAAAAAAATGAAGCGTGCCTGCTTTTCGGAAAGCCTCTCAAAAGCCCAGAACTAATCAACTTTCGTCGGGATGATTGATTGAAGGGCTCGTAGGATCATTAGTCATTTCCGACCGACGAGCGGGTACGCTTTATCAAGAATACTGACACTGAGACAAGAATATGAAAATATTACCAAGATACTGAGAACACTGCGACAAGCATTGTGCTGCGCAGAGATAGCTTTTAATTATTTTATTTTAATTTTGTTGACGTCATAACTACGTCCCCACGGAAAGTTTAAAACGTTTAAGGTCAATCCCCCACGTGGTGGCAGCCACGCGAACTAAACCCTGATTTCCAGAAAGGCTGAATACCTTAATGTGCCACGTGCCTGAATCATCCGCCTGCATATTATATCTTCACGTGTCTCCAAAGAGGACTGGCGACGTTTAATGGGTTCAGTTGGCTTCTCAAAATAACATCGGGGGGAGCAGGCTATCGAGCGGGCGGGGGTAGCATGTGCACTTCATCCTTCGTGGCCTTTTGCCTCTTCCTTTGCACTGTTCCCACTACTGCTGGAGGCATTATGTGATGTTAGCTTAACGTAACCTCGAGTTGGTGTGGTATGTTAAAATGTGAGTGTCGGTTCTTGTTATTGATAAAGTCATTTTTCGTGTTTGCAACCAGCCTTGTCTTTAATTAAACAGTCGCAATTTCACCCGAATGGTGAAGCATCGATTACGATAGCGAATTATTGGACAGCTATACGAAGTAAGGAGAGTAATATTATTGGCCGTATAAACTTGGAAACATTCGCCTACTAACTGAATTAACAGGCGTGGTGTCAGCGCGCACAAGCAAACCTGAACACACCACACACGACGAACGCGGACACTCGCTGTCAAAACGTTGGCGTGAGCAAGTGCGGCAGCAGCAGCGAGCGAAGTTACCTTCGTGCGGTCTTACGCTTCAAAGCATGTGCGGCAGGAACAGTGCGCGCACAAAGTTATGAGCCGTCTGCAGATTCATTTCGATATGGGCGCGGGACCGCGCACGGCCGTACAAAATATGCACTTGGCGGAGTCGAACCCGCCCTCTCCCTCCCGCGCTGCCTCCCCACTTTCCTCCATATATGGCCCGCGTAACTGAGCCATTATCCTCAGTTGCCTTTGCACCCGGTCGTAGTATGCGCAGTTACTGTCATAGCACAACGCCGCCCCAACTCCCGCCCTCCTGTCCCCAACGGTCTTTTGCGCGACGGAAGAAGGCACGTTGGGCTCTCTGCTTTCTTTGTGCGCGCCAGATTGAGCTGCGATCGCCGGCTTCCCTCGGGTGCTGTCACTCATAGATACAGCACACGACGCGCGGCGATGGTGTTATCGCCCTTGGATTTTCTACGGAACATCACAAAGACAGCGCCGCCGACGGAAAAAAATGCGCCTGGAGTGTCCATATAATTGCTGTCGCAATAAAAGCACCGAGATTGTGCACCTCGAAGGCATACGTTTATACGATCCCCTTAAAAGAATCTAAAGGTCACATGAGGTTACTTTATGTAATGCCTCCAGCTTGAGGAAAAAACAGAAGTGTTCCCTATATTTTAAATCGTAAGTTGCCATTATACAAAGTCCAAATATAGATCTATACACCAGCGCACGACACGGAGTGCTCATGTCACCCCAACAGAAACAGTCACGGCGACAAGACGGCGCTTTTAAACTTACGAAAAAAAAAGTGAAGGGAGACAAGGAGCCAGTTAAAAAGAAAGCTTAGTATGCGCATGATATTTAGGCATTGCCTTGTGCATATTTCATGAGAGAGGCGAAGATCAACGGTATAAATTTCCGGTACAAATACTCTCTAAGGTATGTAGAAACTTAATCAACACTTTCTTCCGCATGTAGAGCGACAATAAGCTTCCCACATCAACGTTAATCTATTGTCCTGTAGTATATTGGTGTTATATCAAAGTACTTTACTGACGTTCTCACCTTTTAATGCCATTTTATGAATTCGTATTATCAACGTGTTTATTTCACCTTCAACAGTTTTACTAATACCGTTTAAAAGGTCTCTGCTGGCCGGTGACTTTCTATCTGTTCTCGCATTTTTCTGAATACGTCGATCACTAAATATCACAGAGATAGTCACTGATTTATTAATCTGTCAGTGACCGCAAGACATTGAAAGAAAACAATAAAAAACCATGTCAACACAGGCGTGCAGGTCGGTAATTTCATAAATATAACGAAGTCACTCTCATTTAAAGGTTTCTCTAATCCCAAAAGCAGGATGAAGTGAGGTTGGGGTTAGGAACCTCACTTATTGAATGACTCACGCTTTACGCTTTAACTACTCGACAATACAGTTTACCAAGGCACTGGATCGCACAAATTGAATAAATCTCCACTTGGTTCACGATGCGATCAATTGATGTTTACCACTACCAAGCGTAGCACACATCTAGAGATTTGTTACGCAGTAACACAGCGACGACTCTACTCTCCCGCCTTACACAATGCATCAGGGGCCTGTAAGGTATCTTTAAGTAAACAAATAAGTTTCGTCAAATCAGTAAAAAGCATATTGACAAGTGTATTCTGTGCAGATGACAACGAAGATAGGGACATTAACGGACTTCGTCTAGTGGGTCAGTGAGATTCGGCGAGGACGAAGAAGGCGTGTCTCTGGCCTGTTTTTTTTTAACAAGTTGTCCAGCTGTTCTTCAAGAACATCTCCCTGTCTACTGTCCGCGTTGTACTGTGACACTGGTGGAGGTGCTGGATACTGACCGCGCCTGAGCCTTCGGAGTCCTTCGGGAAGCCATTCATCTAGCCCGGACGCGTTATCACCAGTTACCACACCCGTGCATTGCTTTAGTCGTCGACTGCTAGGCCTTGCCCCGGAGTTCTCCCCTCTTCAACCACCTCTCTCCAGGAGCTCCACACATCTCGCAATGGCCGAAACCAGCCTACCGCAAGCACCCCAAAGCAGCCGGTTTTCCAGTCCACAACAAGCAACCGTTCTGCATCCTCTGGTTCCCGATCGCTATCACGGTGCTGTCTTCGAAGACATTGAAAACTGGCTTGACAAGTATGAACGCGTCACATAGATTATCCAGTGAACCGAACAGCTAAAGCTCTCCCACGTCTATTTCGCCCTTGACGACAGTGGCCGTGTTTGGTACGAGAACCGCGACATGGAACCTGACGACATGGCATGACTTTCGTCAGAAAATTGCGGATGCCTTTGCGAGTGCTGACCGACGCAAGCGCGCCCAGCAGATGAGGGAGCTACGGGTACAACAACCAAATGTGTCGGTTACAATGTTCGCCACCGACATGGTACGCCTCTTTCGTAGAACCGACCCAAACATAGCTCAAGAAAGAATGTTGCGCTACCTCATGCGCGGTGTAAAAGAGCAGTTGTTCGTGGAGCTTGAGCGGAATCCACAAGTCACCGTCACTGACTTAATCAAAGAGGCTACGGTTATTGAGTGGGCCCTTCATCAGAGATGCAGGCAGTACGATCGACTGTCCACCAGCACCACAATCAATGCCGCCGCAGTGACTGGCGCGCATCAGAGCTCCTTGTGTGAGTTGATCAGAGAACTCGTCAGCGAGGAAATTCAAAAGATTCTGACACGGACAGTGGATGGACCCGTAGCGTCAATTGCCGGAGGGGTGCACGAAAAAATCGGACAGGCGTTACCGGCAGCCAATCTTCAAGATCACCAGCGTCCCATGACTTACGCCGCCGATGTCCACCACCCGTTACAACGACATTGCCGAACCACCAGCCTCCGACAGCCACTCCTTGATCGCCACCGCAAGAGGAGGCGTCGAGGTGCGCACCCTTTATGCCGCTACAGTCATGCCACCAGCCGCCGTTCCCCGCGCCTTGGTCAACACCACAAGAAGACACTACAGGACGGCCGCAATTTCGGAGAACCGACGCATGGCGCACCGTCAATAGGCGCCCACTCTGTTTTGACTGCGGAGGCACGGGCCACATTTCGCGTCATTGCTGGCATCGCGAAACATACTTTAGACCTTTTCGTCCGTGGTGCTATGCTCGTCGTACAAATGACGACTCGACGCTACGCCACGACGAAACTGCTTTTCAGGGACTTCCAATAGCGCACCCGAATGAAAAATCTGTGCCGCATGGCCAGTCCGATTTCGGCCGTCGGTCGCGCTATCCAACGCCTCCACGTGAAATACCTTCCCTTACTGGACATACTTTTGCTGACCTCCGAGGACAAAGGTCACCCAGCCCACGCCTGGGAAACTGAAAGCGACGACCTCTAGGGGTAAGGTTGCAGGCCCGCCGCAAGACAATAAAAAGCCCGCAACAGCCTCACCGCAGAATGACGTGCAGCCGATAAACACCGACACCGAAGAAATTGTGAGCGCCGACATTGATGTTTTCGTGGATGGACAGCCGGTGACAGCGTTAGTCGACACTGATGCCGACTTCTCTATTATGAGTCAGGAACTCGTCCTTTGCCGGAAGAAAGTAAGACGCCATGGACGGGACCTCACACTAGGACGGCAGGCAGGCAATTACTGATGCTTACTGGAAGATGTGCTGCTATAATTAGCATGGGGATTCTTTCGTGGCCGCTTTCATCGTTCATGTGTGCTGTAAGTATTTGATTATTGGAATGGATTACCTGAAAGGATATGGCGTCGTAATTAACATCCCGGATCACATGGTGACATTTTATAAGAGCCCTGGTATAGTCCATCGCGTATAGCCGCAACGCAACTCCTTTCGTCTAGTAGAAGGCGACGTCGTCATTCCACCTCAATCGTGTACTCTTGTTTCGGTAGTATGTGACGCACCGTTTTATTGCGAGGGAGCTGCCGACCAAATACCCATGTCGCTGCTTACTCACGGTATCTCGGTCGCACGAGGAGTTTTAAATGTCACCGACGGGCGCATGAACCTCTTGCTAACCAATTTTTACCACAGAGCGACAGTACCTTCCGAAGGGCACGGCTGACAGCTCGGACAGCTTCCGTGCGCGTACTGTCCACTGACATGTCGTTACTACCCTGTGGTAGCATTATTAGTCTCCGTCCTATGATGAGGTCTGCTGGTGTTAATGCGCCAGGGTCTTCACCGTCAGACTCAACGTAGGTAAGAGGCCTGGAGTTCACGACCGCTTTGACTTCCGTAAGCACAGTCGTCAGCTCTTCAAAGTTAAGTCTAGCTTTGCCAAGAACCTTTCGCAGTGGAAGCTTGATCGTCCTGACCAGATGCTCCCACCAGCCGCCCCACCATGGGACGCTGGGAAGAATGAACTTCCAAGCGATACTCTTCTGGCTCAAGTACGCCGTTACGTCCTCTTGGGTAAGCAACTTGAAAAGCTTCTCTAACTCTTTTGAGGTCTTCTTAAATGTTCTTGCGTTATCTGAATAAATCAGACGAGGTAGACCCCTTCGCGATACAAAGCGTCGCAATGACATGAGGAATGATTCTGAGGTCATGCTGGAAACCAGTTCCAGGTGCACTCCTCGTGATGAGGCACATGCGAAGAGCGCTATATAACATTTTGTTTCTCCGGCATGAGTTACAACAAATAGTGGTCCTGCGAAGTGAACTCCAGTGACTTCGAATGGGTTTGTCGCCCTTACATAATGACGTGCAATAGGAGCAGTTGGAGTGTTGCCAGGGCCAATTCTGAAACGTCTACACGTATAGCAGCCGTGTAGGACTTTCTGCACTAATATTCTTGCCCAGCGGATTCAATAGTGATCTCGCAACTGTGACAGAGCGTCCCTCACGCTTCCGTGTAGTATTTCGCAGTGTACTCGTATTGTCAGTAACGTAGAAAAGTGACGATCGTGCGGGAGGATGACTGGGTGTTTTACGTCCTCAGATGCGTCACGGTGCAACAGGCGCCCGCCCACCCGGAGGATGCTGTCGGCATCCAAGAACTGGTTGAGGTCTTCGATGTGAGAGGTTGTTTTTCCTAATGTACCTGTTGAAATCGAACTTATATCTTCGCTGAAGGCTTGCTGCTGTACATGTCTGATCCAATATTTCTCTGCTTCAGTGATCTCTTCGGCTACTAGAAAACCAGTGTGCCCTCTGTTTTTGGATCGGCAGTGTTTGATGAATCTGAATATTTATGCCGTGACCCCGAGCAGCTTTTCGATTCT
The DNA here is from genome assembly GCF_023375885.2 of Dermacentor andersoni. NCBI lineage: Eukaryota > Metazoa > Arthropoda > Arachnida > Ixodida > Ixodidae > Dermacentor > Dermacentor andersoni. Next base: position 96,574,735 of record NC_092821.1, read on the forward strand.
GCTGTAGCTGGCAGTGTCCAGAATCGATGTCGACTTTGTCGCATTGGAGGTCGCAACGTGAGCGGCAGTCATTTCACAGATTATCCTATCGTCGGTGCTGATATGTTCTGGGGGTTGTAGTGGCCATCTATCTTCTGACTCGCTTAGCCAGTCTGGTCTATGCAGCCACGTACGGTTATACAAAAACTTATCCATTGAAACTCCACGTGTCAGTAGGTCAGCAGGATTCACCTGTCCTGGCCAGTACTTCCACATAGACGGATCAGTTGTTTTCCTTATCTCTTTTACTCTGTTCGACACAAATTTCTTCCACTTCGTTGCGGCACCTTTTACCCGTGACAACGTAATTGTAGAATCCGACCACATTGTACAGTGGATCTCAAAGTCAGTAAGGGCACATGAGTCGTAATTAAGTAGCCTTGCTCCGACCAAGGCTCCTGGACGCTCGAGTCGTGGTAATGTCGTTGTCTTGATAGGTGCCACACGTGCTTTTGCAATCATCAACTCGGGCCTCGCTGAGCAGCTCGGTACGATGTAGAGCGCTGCGCAGTATGCCGAAGGGCTTGCGTTGCAAAATACGTGAGCCTCTAGCAGTCGGAGCGATTTGGTTCCACTGCCAAGATAACGTGGTATGGAAGTATTCTGCAAAAGTGGTAGTTGGCTCACCCATTCATGCCATTCTTCTTGTAGACCCTGAGCTAGCTGCTCATCCCAGCCTATTCCGTGTATCCACAATTTCTGGAAGAAGGTATTGATGGCAGTGGTGAACGGCGCAACGAATCACATTGGGTCAAATATTCGTGAGACAGCTTGAAGAACAAACCGCTTGGTATCATCTTTTTTCTTTCATAAATTCGAGACGGCCTCTCAAAGAAAAAGTGAATGTATCCGTGTACGGATTCCATGTGATTCCAAGAACCTTCACATTTGTCTCGCGGAGGACAGCCAGTTCTCAGCCTGCCGTCTGTGCCTCATGCTCCAATGCCTTAATCAGACCATCTGAGTTGGTCATCCATTTCCTAAGCGTCATTCCTGCCTCCTGCATAATCTCTTTGGCTTCGCGGCAGATTTGAAGTGCTTCTTCATCTGACTATGCTCCAACCACTAAATCATCTACGTAGAATTACTCGCTGAGAAATTTCGCAGTACTGGCTTTGCTTGAAGGCATACTCTTTAGGTGATGGAGTATAGTTGCCGTCAGTAGGAAGGGGCTACATGTTGCTCCGAATGGCACTCGCGTCATCTTCCACTCTTGAATCTCCTCTTCGGAGAAACGCAGTGCTTTTTTTCTCCAATCCAGAGGAATCGAAAGGCATCTCTATCCTTCTCTGCGATTGAGATTTGAAGGAATGCTTTCTCAAGGTCGGCTAGCAGAGCTATACGGTGCGTTCTGAAGCATAATAGTACCTTCACCAGATCTTGGTACAGGTTGTCAACCTTTTCGAGGCATTCATTTATTGAGAAGCACCCTTTGGCGTGCGAAGAAGCGTCGAAAACAATTCTGACTTTTGTGGGTAATGCGTGCTCTCGGATCACTTCCCTGTGCGGCATCTAATAAACCTTTGTCGGATCTAGTGGTGTCCCTTCAACAATCTCCGCATGTCCAGCCCGCAGGCACTCCCGTATGGTATTGTCATACGTCTCTAAGAGTCCTTGCTTGCTCAACAGTCGGGAGATAAGTTTATAAAGTCTTGTTATTGCGACTTGCTTGTTGTCCGAGAGCTCGCCCTCTTTCTTCCAGGGCAACATCACTTCGTATTTTCCGTCCCTAATAGTGATGGTTTTTTTGAATTTCTTCAATACTGGACTGAGCCGGCTCTCATTGTCAACGGCGTGGGATATTCCCGCGCTTTGGAGTGCCCAAAATGAGCGGAGGAATTTGTCGCTCTCTTGTACACTCGTCTTCAGTACGCAGACCATGATCCGCGAAGCTATGCAGTTGGTGTTGCCTTGAAACATCCACCCTAGCTTAGAGTGGATAGCAATCAGTGTCTCATTGTTCTCGCATCGAGTGACTTCACCCGTCATCACAGTCCACATTTGGTCGGAACCGATGAGAACGCTTATGCCTGCTTCCCCGACAACGGGTTCGTATAGTCGGTTATCAACGATGTCCTTTCCAGACTTCTGATTTTCCGCGACGAACGGTGAGCTAGTTGTACTTGCCTCGATATCTTGGCATATGTGTGGAATTTCTATGGCTTGCAAGGACGCTTCCATACCTGAGAACTGGCTCCGCAGGCGGAGCTGCACAACACGCCGCTTCTGCGCTGCTCGATTCGACATTTCCGTGATTACAAAGCTGACTTCAAATCTTGCGCTACAATGGCAGGCCATGTATTTACCCCACAAAGTTCTAGATTCCTATAGCGAGAAAAAAAGGGGGTTAACCAAGGGGCCCGATTTTTATTAGTCATATCATAAGAAGCCAACACTGACACCAAGGACAACATAGGGGAAATTACTTGTGCTTATTAAATGAAATGAAGAAACGATAAATTATTGGAAATGCAAGCGGATTAAAAAACATATTGCGGCAGGTGGGAACCGAACCCACAACCTTCGCATTTCGCGTGCGATGCTCTACCAATTGAGCTACCACGGCGCCGTTTTTCCGTCCACTTTGGGTTCGGTTCCCACCTGCGGCAAGTTGTGTTTTCAAGCACTTTAATTTCCAGAAATGTATCGTTTCTTTATTTCATTTATTAAGCACAAGTTTTTTACCCTATCTTGTCCTTGGTGTCAGTGTTTGTTGGCTTCTTATGATATTAGTAATAAAAATGGGGCCCCTCGGTTAACCCCCTTTCTTCTCGATCATTACATAACGAGGGTCTCGAATCCGGCAACATTGATGCCGTCAGGTAGCATATGTGAGTTTATTGACCAGTTGCCTTCACCCAAAAAGATCACGTTCTCCTGACACCTGCGGCTGAAAGGACGTTCCACGTGTGCCGCCAAGGTCTGTGAGTGGTGGCACTGGATAACACTCCCAGGTTCTACTAGGACACATAAATACCCAAGAAAGTGGATGGGAAAACGGCTCCGCGGTAGCTCAATTGGTAGAGCATCGCACGCGAAATGCGAAAGTTGTGGGTTCGGTTCGCACCTGCGGCAAGTTGTTTTTTCACCCACTTTAATTTCCATTAATTTATCGTTTATTTATTTCATTTATTAAGCACAAGTAATTTCCCCTATTTTGTCCTTGGTGTCAGTGTTTGTTGGCTTCTCATGATAGTTTCCTATAGCGTACTTCTATAGAAGAGACACTGCGAACCTTGACGTTTAAAATAAATATGGATTTCTAACGAAAGGCTTCTAGAAATTCACGTTTCTAACTCGAGAAATAACCAAAACACGCAATACTCGGCGTATACCGGCAACCCAGATTGACGCAGAACCCCAAACGTTTAAAGCCACTGCGTGCGCTAGACACGACTTGTGGGAACACGTAGTAACCGCGCTGGGCCTGAACATCTCGGAGGCCGAATTCTGGAATGCACGCCCTGACTTTTAACCGCCGTCGTTTGCTAAGGGCTGTCGAAAGGTTCAAAATAAAAAAATAGTTAGAGACTTTCATTGCGCTACATTTGCGAGGTGCGCCTGCGTTAGCATCAGGCGATTATCCTCCATCATACAGCGTCTCAGAAAGCCAACGCGAAATTTCTCGACGTTTGCCGCTGGTAATTCACCGGCGAAGGAGTGTTGGAGAGAATTAACGACGAACACAACGCTACTTTCCAGGAATCACGCCTCGACTGTATCTCAACCTTTAACGCGAGAGAGAAGCATAGGAAGAGATATTTCCAGAGAAATACCAACGCGTCTTCAGGAAGTGCGTGAAATCTTGGCTTCAAACGTAGCTGCGGCTGAGCGGCGACATTCGCGCAGCATACGCGTATAGATGAATTGAATGTCAAACGCACTTTGACGGTCGCGTTGTGTAACGTTTTTCACCTCTAGGGCGAGCGTCGGTGCCATGTCCGTGTAACGGTCAAAACATCTCGTATAAGGAGCACACGTGAAGCTGAACGACGCTGAATGAAGAATCAAGAAAACATAATCTGCATTACCGATAAGCTTATACAAAATAACTGCGAGATCTTCTGGATATCGGGGATCAATAATTGTACGTGTTTAGGTCTACGGCGTAATTTTATAACATCGATGTTTTTTTTTAATATTACTAGCTGAGTTTGGTGTAGTAGAGCTGTTGCCAGCACTTATTTTCCTTATTGTGCTGAGTGGCAACCTTCCCCACTGCTAAAAAGCCACTGTCACTGTGGAGGTATCCTATAATTAAGGTATTACGGAATTCAGTGTCTCTAATAAAAAAATACAATTAACTTGGCATAAAAAAATCAGGCGATCATGCGGTGCTTTAAGAGTCGCTTTAGCCGTGCTCATGGTGCACGAATAGCTTCGTTAAACTCGAACGAGAAGAAGGGAAACAAAGATCTCGATTTTTGTCAATCACAACCACACCAATACAACAGGAAATTAACCCTAGCAATACGTAGGAGTAGTTTGCTTAGTTGAAAAAGAGATGTAGAAAATAATACAAAAAGGGGCAAACGAAACTTAACCAAAAGGTTTGTCGTCGGTGGAAGACGAACCCCCCAACTTAGGCATTATAGGTGCTTTGCACTACCAATTCTACTAGGGCGACGAACATCAATCCGTTCACTATCTGACGTATTTATGCGTACTCTGTGGAGTCCTGGGAGTTTTAGCCAGGGCCAGTCACGCCTATAGCGGGTGGCTATGGATCATCATTTATTTCCCAACATCTCAATAACGCATTCGTTTCTAAATTATTTGAAATATTTCGTAGCTATTGTGTGGAAATGTGGTTAAACCCTTCATGTTAATTTCAAAAGCCGCCAATGTGTCCACAGATTTCATACGTAGATCGTTGGTTTCTTGCTCCCTATTTCTCGAAGTCCTGCTGCCTGTAGGCAGCTTTCATCATCACTCATGACGTTTCCTTATTCCCATTTGGGATCAGGAAGCCTATAGGGAAGTCAAACGTTTAGAAATTAAACAATTTGCTGGCAACGTTTGAGACCGCCTAAAACATTCTCTGTACAAGTGCTGACGCCGTAATTAGTCAGGCTCCATTGTTCTTCGGGTTTCATGAGGGGCACTTTTTTCTTTGTATTCCTTTTTTTCACCATTGCAAAGAGTCCTTTTGGAAATTTCGACCCTTCCCAATAACGAACCACACCAAAGGAACCCTCAACCACTCCTCATGCTGGGTTACAAAGAAAACACAGTCTGCACGTAGCGTACGTTGCTGTGAACATCCCAGCCAAATTTTGCAGTTGTGCGCGGCGCACAGAGCTCACAAGCGGAGCGCGAAGGGCCCTTTTTTATGCACTTGCTTATTGACGCAATTTAAGAAACAAACTGAAGTGAGCGAAAATCTGCATTTCAAATTTCCATGAGAATTTCAATGAAAAGACGACTTTGATCGGCTCACGTTCGTCATGGCTGCCAGCGTAGAAATTTGGCCGCAGTGCTTATCGGTATCGTAGACACCGGGTCTCGCTAATTTCGATTACTTTTGAACACTGAACTAGCTTCAAACCTCGCTAAACTTAAGGCCACACCAAATGTACGCTTGCCAGTGCGCGCTCGCTCCTTGGCGCTCCTCACTAGACGGCTTGGCTGGCATCACTTCGTTCTGAGCTATTATTGCCAGCGCTTGAAAACGTGTCGTTTGCATGCGGCTGCTATGCCTCGTTCAAGCTAGTGCAGGACAATGCCGGTCCGCCCCACGTAGCACGGCCAGACTCGAGCACATGAGCGCGAGCCCGCACTCCAGTCATGTCGTGGACGCCGCAAACATTGCGCACAGTTCCATGTAGCTGCGTTGGCTACATAGCGTAGAAAGCACGGCCTCCGCGGGCTGCCACGACGAGCCCGCTTGCTGAGCTCGCTGCGGTTCCCTGAGGGCAACCACATGCTCTGTGGTCTCTGTGGAAGACGCGGCTCCAGGTACGTGGTGAGCTGGCCCGAGCACCAACATCAGACTGTAACAGGTCCTCTGCTTCGCCATTTTGATCTTTTCAGTGCGTCAAACAGTGCATTGCGTGCTATGTATGTTACCATGTAGGTTCTGTTTTTCTTTGTGGTAAATATTGTTTAAATATTGTATAATTTTGTTATGTTTTATTTTGTACTGGTTCATTATTGTATAAGTGTTATTAGACTGCAATTACCTTTGTTTTAAAAGCCTTGCCGTGAAGCAACTGCCAAGCGAAGGGGGCTGCGGCTTTGTCAAGCTGTTTCTGACGGCTTTTTCTGCGCCTCCGCTGCCTGTATTTGTACAAGGCAGAAATAAAGAATTTGAATATGAATTTGAATCCATTCTTGTCTTGGGAATTGAAATATGGGTTTAAAAATACTCTGTAGCCCGTTCGTCTCCGAGAGTAGGTATAAGCAGGGAAATATTTGCTCACTCGCTTACACACAAGCACATACAGATACGACACTCGTTCACACCATAAACACTTGCACACTCCCATGCACGCACACATGCACAAAGGTGCGTATGCTCGCATATGCATACGTGTACTCCTATGCACGCAGCGTCAAATACGTAGACGAAAACACGCGCGCACATGCAAATTTAAGCACACACGCACGCACGCTCAAGACGTACACAGACATATACATCCGCTCTCCTGCCTCATTCATTTCACTAACGTGCGCGTACAAACGTTCTGAATGGTATTCGCTCTGCCATTACCTTACCAATGCCACCTGTAATAAAGCACTCTACAGTTTAAATTTAGCGCTTCTTGATTATAATGATGATGATGACTTATTGGCATCCCATTTGAAACGGGGTGGTTAAAAATGGTCAAATAGCCTCCTTAATTTATTCAGGTATGCTATACATGTTTTTCATTTCAGCGTTTTTTATACCTCTCCTTAATCTTTTTTTTTCTCACCTTCTCAGTCTTGTATCGCTACCTAGGCCTGTAACAGATCTTGTCGCATCAATCTATTGTCTCTGTATTTCCCACCAATACTCAAACGTCTCTTTCTTATCTCTACGGATGACCGGTTGATGTTTCTGTCCACTTCAAATCCATGCACTTCTGGAAACTGTACGTCACGTACGGTTCTCACTGGGTGAATCCCTTCGCATTCCATAAGGATGTGCTGAGTGGTCTTGGCACTTTGGTTGCAGCATACAGCCGACTCATCTTGCTATGAATATTTGCTCCAGTATTATTTCTTCCTTGGGCAACAAGTTCGAACCTCAAATAGCAAGGCAGTGCCCTTTGTGTTATCACTCATATTTTCCCTTCTAATTTTTTTCTTCCCGTTCTTGCAATTCCCCATAGTATCTTTTTCTTTAAATTCTTTGCATTCAATTCGCTATCTCTGTTTCTCTCGCTTCCTTTCTGATGACTTTCGCTATCCTAATCGCTAGCAATATAAATTAATCAGAACACATCACGAAACTGATAGCCGACAGCTCTAAAACACTAGGCTTCATCAGAACAACATTATCGTTGTCGCCTCCTTGCGTTCGTAAACTGGCATACGAAACTTTTGTTCGAACAAAACTTGAATACACTTTGGTAATTTTGTGTCCACACCAAACATATCTAATGAATACAAAGGAATCTGTTCAGACTCGTGCTGTTCGAGTCATATCTTCAATATATAGCTGCAAAACTAGTATCAGCAGTAATAAGTCATCGCTCATTCTACTCACATTAGTCTATCGACGCAAGATATCACGTCTAAGCTTATGCCACAAGTTACACTACATTTTCCACACCTGAGCTAATTACATCTTCTACCATTAGCACGTTCGTCACGATGCCTGTTCAATTCACTCAGTTTACAGTGCCTGTATGGATCTACTTTTGCCTTCAATAAAGCATTTTTAACCATAGCAATCCACGAATGAAATGAACTCCGAGATGCGATTGCCATGGAATGTGATCCTGATGAATTGAAAGAGCAGTTGCCCCCACATTCTGAAAAAAATGCAAGAAATGTTTCTTCGCATTCCAAGTGTTGCATTTCAAGTCGCCTGTACTCCTATTTTATTTCGTTATGTTACTTAAACTCTGTTATTTCAATTTATCCTTCTTGTAACATCTTTGACTTGTGTATACCTTATGTGATGACCCACCCCTTATGTAATCCCCTGCAGAGGGTCCTTAAGAGTCAAATAAATGATGATGAATGACGATGACTCCTGATTGTCTATTTACACTTAGAATTCCCCTCTACTTGATTGCAAACTATCTTGACCTTTTCCTCCATTCTGTGTCCATGCTTTCCACGTACAGGTAAATGCGCACTTTAGCCGCCCATTTATTTTCTTGCAGTTCCTGTGTCTTTCTCCAGAACTGATTTTGCTCTGGTCTTGTTTGGGTTTAAGAGAGTACCAACTCATGTCAACCTGCACTGCCTCAACCGGCCTAACGATCTTTAGTTCACTTCCAACCCCGACAAGCTGTCTGATTTTAAGCACAGAATGGCATTTCGAAACGTTAGCTCTGGTGTCATTACTCCTTTCCAGATTACACGCACCACCTCATAATGTGTCTTCAGTGCTCGACATTCAATTATTACTTCGTTGCGCTGCTTCTTCATCTTCAGTTAATCTTGGTGGCTGCTTGAGTAAATCGTTCCTTCGTGTATATATACGCACAGGTACTTCCATTGCTTCACTACGGGTACGCCTTGCTGTTGAATTGACGCCACGTAATTACTCGTCTTTTCATCACAGATATAATTCGCAATTTCTCTTTGCTAAACTTAAGGCCTACATTTGTCGCTGCGTCGCCCAAGATATTCGTAAGTGTGTAAATCTTGCATTATCGGCTACTAGCATGGTCGTCGGCGTGCATCCGTCGGGGGACCTTCTGTTGCACCACTTGCATGTTACGCATGCAGGATAAGTCGAAGCCTAATTCAGTTTCATCCCCGACTACGGTGCCACTGTGAAGGGATCGTGCATCCCGACATAGCTTGGAGCGGCTGGCTTTCGTATCTTCTAGTGCTATATACCCTACTGCAGTGACTTTGGCTTTGCCCGATGGCGCGGGATCGAATGCCGCCTGCTGCGGCCGCAATTAAAGGGGGTAAAAATGCAAGAACGCTCGTGTACCATGCATTGTGTGAAAGCAGAGAGAATCCCCACGTGATCAAAATTATTCAGGAGCCCCCACTACGACGTGCCTCATAATCATGTTCAGCTTATTGCTCGTAAAACTGAAGAGTTTCACTGAACCTTAGGCAACCAAGTTTGTAATTTCCGTCAGACAATCAATCTATTTCCGGCAAAGTACGCATCCTAAAATTTCGGTATTTTCCCTTCCAACCTAAATCTAACCTGGTCAGCACAACCCCATCTATTACGAATTACTGAAATAATTATCTAATCCTTTCGCCCAGGTTGCTTTAATGTGAACATCATTTTTTACCTATTTTCAGCCATTTCGAGCCTATCTATTCATCTAAAATCTTGCGTTGACCCAGTTTGGTCCACTGCTTGGTCCACTAGGCATGTGCTCCTTTTATTCCTAATGACGCCAGGAAACAAAGCCTGACGCCACCAACCCTCAGAAATCTAATTGGGAGCGCAAGCAATGTTGCCACACACCTTTTGTGATGACCCGTGGCGCTGAGGTGTTTCTCGTATAATGTAGGAGAGTCCATTGTAAAGGCAGAGGTGCACGTTGAGCACTTGTGTTTTAAGTTCATGTACTTAAACAATTATGGGGTTTTATTCGCCAAAAGCATGCTCTGATTATGAGGCATGCCATAGTAGAGACTCCAGAAATTTCGACCATCTGGGGTTTTTTTAACGTGCACCTAAATCCTGCAATAATTTCTTATGGGATTGGCAGTATGTTCTTAGTAAATAAATAACTGTAAATGCGCAGGTGTTTTCACATTTCGCCCCATTCGAAAATGGGACCACCGCGGCCGGTATTCCATCGCGCGAACTCGTGCTCAGCAGCCCAACGCCATAGCCACTAAGAAACCATGGCAGGTTCATCGATCTTGAATTGCGTGAAAAAAAACCTGTCCTAGAATTCCACCAGCTTTACCAGAAGCGTACTGCACCATGAATATACCAGCGGTACATATAATGGTACCGAATTTTAAGAAATAAACCAATCTAAACCTTTCTGACATTATTTCTATCATTCGAGTGTTTAGATGATAACCTCTGGATACGGAGCAAGTTGAGCAATTGCTTGCGTAATTCATGAAGCTACATTAATTAAATTTTAAGTACTTGATATTGGGTGGCTAAAGTAAGTGAGTAGTTTGGAGCCCAGCAAATATATTGTTAGGAAGACTTGTGACAAAATGGCATTATTCAAAGGAGATCGCGATGGTGGTAGTGCAGTCCGACCTCCAAAGATCTTCGTTCTTTTCATCCTCCCTTCTTCCACACTGCCTTTCGTATCTCCGCTACATTTCCCCGGAAGCAGACGAACTCCGTAGGGTGAATCAGGTTGGACAAGCAGGGTGGAAAGGTTTCAGGCGAGCAATATGAGTCAGCTGCGTTCTGGTTGACCGCCGATCATTGCACAGGAGGTGAGCTATTCCGTGAGTTCGCTCAGGTGGTCCGCAGCTACAACTAGGCCTCAACATTGTGGCAAGAACTTTTGCCACAATCCACGCTTGCGTTGTGGCGTCCAAAGAAGAACGAGGTCACCTGTTTTGAACAATACTTGTTCGTGGCGGTCGTTTTGTCGCTCTTTTGAACGACTTTGTGACGCAAGAGTACGAAGACGTGCTATTCGACGGCCTTCTTTAGTGAGCGACAAAGTCTTCGATACAGCATGATCATTGTGGAGAATTAAAGGTAACCAAGTGTGCAGAAGGCTTCGCGGTAACCTTGCACATAAGCGATAAAAATGAGCTATAGCTCGTGTTTTCGTTTTTGGCCGTGTTATATGCGCAAGTGAATAGGGGCAGCGCGTCGTCCCAGTTCTTGCGATTAGAGGAGACGTACGTGGCAAGCATGTTGGGGTGAGCGTTGTGTTTGTTCTTTCAACGAGGGCATTGGTCTGGGGATGATACGGCGTTAAATGGCGGAACTGCGAAGTACACAAATGAGAGAGAGAGAAAATAATGAAGAATAATAATAAATAATAATAATAATAATAAAGAAAATAATAATGAAAAATGAAGTATCTCTTCAACGGCATCAGCAGTGATTCTAGCGACCACGGTCGCTGATGACAGCACGTGGTGGGCCATGACAAAGAAACACGGAACGCAGCAGGAAGACTGCCGCGCAAGCAGCTGTCGAAGAGGGTATGGCTGCAGTTGCCGCGTACCGTATGAGATCGTGCACGCAGACAATTATCCAACGGTTCCTCTCGTTGGGTAACGGCAATGGACCCAAAAGGCAGTACCTACTTGCTCGAACGGTGCACTGGGTGGTGTCAATGCCAGTAGGGGACCCGGGGCAGTGTTAGTCGGCCGCTTGTGACCTTGGCACGTTTCACAATTAGCGACATAGCCCTAGGTTGTGTAATACATCTTGGGCCAGTAAAAGCCCTCGTGCGTTCGGTGTAGCTTTCGTACGAAGCCGAAATGGCCAAATGCCGCATAGACATGCATGACGCTTAGAACGTCAGAGTGGAGACTCTTGGGGACAACAACCAGAAAATGCGCTCCATGCCCGGAGTAATTAGCTTTGTATAGCAACTTATTCCGAACTGTAACGCGATCGCTTTCTTGAGAAGTACGTGCGGCGACAAAAAGCAGATCGAGGGTAAGACTGCGTTGTTCTCGCTGAAAGTCTGCCGCGTCAGGGAACGTAAAATTAACAGCAGCGAGATAGTCGTCAAAATTCTCAGCATCGCAGTCGATAGTCGCAGGAGGAATGAGAGGCATTCTGCGTCAGCGGGACAGCGGCCATTCTAGCACGACACCACAAAGTCATATTCCTGTAGGCGTAGCGGCCGACGTGCGAGACGACCAGAGGGATCACGCAAACTGACCAGCCAGCGTAAAGACTAATGGTCAGGAATTTTATTGAATGGTCTCCCGTAAAGATAAGAGCGAAACTTCTGTACGGCGAAGACAGCTGCCAGACATTCCTGTTCTATAACCGTATAGTTACGTTCAGATTTACTCAGCCAGAAACTGGTATATGTGATATGTTCGGCGCCACTGTGACGTTGTACAAGCAGCGCTCCTATCTTGATTCTACTAGCATCAGCGTGAACTTAAGTCAGGGAACATGAATCGAAGTGACACAAGAGGGGGCTGGCGTTAGTATAAACTTCAGGGGAAGATTTGACTCTGGACACCTGAAACTTGTTCTTGACTCTTGCCAAGGACCTCATATTATTGTGGGCGATTTCAACGCGCACCACCATCTTTGGGGTAGTAGCATCACAAACCTTCGAGGAAGACAACTTCTTAACTTCACAAGCAGCAATGATCTTGAGATCCTGAACGATGGCTCACCAACATTTCTTCGTGGCACGACGTACAGCAGCTGTCTCGATTTAGCTATCGCTTCACGATGCCTTTCGTCTTCTGCTTCCTGGTGCACAGATGCTGAAACGTATGGCAGTGATCACCTACCTACTTATGTACAACTGAGGTGGTTTACAAGACTTCCAAGTTCTCATACGCGACGCACTGACTGGGATGCGTTTCAGTACAAGCTAGAAGAATCTTGCAACTGTGTAATTTCACCGAAAGAGATTGAAGAGCGCATTAGAGCAGCAATGCACGCAACAACACGCATCATCGAAACTTCAAATTCAAGAACATCCGTTGACGTTATATATGAAGAGCTGCGGGCAGTCCGACGTCGCGCCGAGAGGAAATACAGGCGAACTAAATTGATATCAGACTTGAGGACGTCACGCCGTGTGCAAAAGAAAATTCAAAGAAACTTAGACAAGCTCGACAGACAACGTTGGAGGTCATTTTGCACCAGCCTGGACCCAAGAAAACCGTTGTCCACAATATGGCATGTTCTACGAGCACTACCATCTCCTCCACAACAGCTACGTCCCTTCCGAGCTTTGGCTATAATCCAGACGCGCAGTGAGAAGGAAATCGCGGAAGATTTCTGCATACACCTCTCTGGATCTACAACATCGGTAGCTTCAGTGCTCAGATGTGCTCCTCCAACAATGGACGATCGCCTCGACCTCCCGTTCACGCTGCAAGAGCTACGTGCAGCGATTTCATCCTCAAGACACTCAAGTGCGCCTGGTCCTGATGGCATTACCTATTCTACCTTGCGCCATCTAGGCCCTCGAGCGACTGAAGAGCTCCTGGCTTTACACAATCTCTCGTGGTCCTCGGGAACTGTGCCTGCACATTGGAAGACAAGCAAAAATGTGGCATTATTTAAACCAGGCAAGACACCCCATGCTATGCTTTCCTACAGACCTGTGGCGCTTGCCAGTTGCATAGGTAAAACCATGGAACGCATGGTTTTTGACGCGCCTGGAGTGGTTTTTGGAGAAGCGTAATATATATCCAGACGCAATGACAGGTTTCCGAAAGGGTAGGTCGTCCATCGACAGCGTCATTGACCTAGTAACAACTGTTGAACATCAGAAACGTCGCCGTCGATTAACGGCTGCTGTCTTTCTAGATATCAAGGGTGCTTTCGACAACGTTCTCCATGATGCAATTTTAAATGGCCTCGAAGAATGTGGTGTCGGGGGACGTATGCATCAATGGATAGCCAGCTATCTTCAAGAGAGAACGATATTCATGACAACTCCAGACGGGGAAACAAAGAACCACCCCGTCTATCGTGGAGTGCCTCAAGGAGGTGTATTGAGCCCAACCTTATTTAATATCGTTCTCATCGGACTGGTCAAAGAACACGCAGGTGCAGTCTCGGTCTCTGTGTATGCAGACGACATCTGTATATGGAACACGAGCTTAACGCGCTTACAAGTGCAAACGAAGCTGCAGCGCGCGGTGTCAATAACGTCCACATACCTAAACAGTCGCGGACTGCAGCTCTCACCGGAAAAAAGTGCAACCATGGCACTTACACGAAAGTCAATGGCCTGCTACCCCGTTATGATTGATGGGAAGATTATACCTTCAGTAACCCACTACAAGTTTCTCGGAGTCATCATCGACCGTGACTTATCCTGGTCGAAGCACCTCTCAGGATTAAGAAAAAAGCTAGACAGCTTTACTCAGATCATTCGACATATGTCTGGAAAATCATGGGGGCCATCCAAGTCATCTCTTCTGCAGCTCTACCAGGCACTTTTTGTTGGCTACTTCCGCTACAGTGCGCCTGTACTTTCTCGGGTTAGTAGAACTGCTGTACGCACACTTGAAAGTGCTCAGGCTCGCGCACTGAGAATTTGCCTAGGACTACCACGATGTGCGTCTACTTGGGGCACTATTGCAGAGGCACGTGCGTGCCCAGCTCGAGTTTATCTGCAACATGAGCCATTGCGAGTGCATCTAAGGGTACTGACTAGACACAGGAACCATCCACTCACGAACGTCACAAGCGTACGGCCTGTGTCCGCCTACTCAGAAGCCGTGTTGTCGCAACAAGACTTATTGCCGTCGGACTTCGAACCGTATGACATACCCGAAGTTCCACTCTGGACGATGGCAAAGCCAACGGTCAGGCTCTCAATCCCTGGAATAACGAAGAAGCCGAAGATGCCGCTTGCTGGCCTCAAGCATTTCGCGCTATCATACATTGCTTACATGTATGGATATTACGAACATATTTTTACAGATGGTTCTGTGACACAGACCTCTTCCGCGGCGGCCTACACGGTGCCAGGAATGGGGATCGCACAACGTTTCAAGATATGACACAGGACGTCGTCTACAGCAGCTGAGTTGACCGGAGTTCGAGAAGCAGTTCGCTGCATACTGCAACAAAGTCTCGAGAAGTGGATAGTGTTCTGCGACTCAAAACCAGCACTGCAACATCGACAAGAGCGCCTCCATAGACTTGACGCTGGATTACAATTCCGGCATCCACTTCGGTTGCGGAGAAGCCAGGAAACGCTCATTCATCGATTACGGCTGGGTGTGGCATACACCAACCGATACCTTCACAAGATTGGACAAACACGGGACCCTGAATGTAGCGTCTGTCACACTCTCGAGACAATATCTCACGTACTTGGCGTGTGCCCTCAATATGCGGCCGAACGAAGAAAACTCAAATCTACAGTTGACAGCTTGGACTCCCGCCCCTTTTCAGAAGAAAAGCCTTTGGGCGCGTGGAGGAGTGTTGACTGTGCCCAACGTGCCATAAAAGCACTTTCGAACTTTTTAAGTGAGACTGGTTTAGATGATCGCTGGACGATGGGGATTGAAGTGGTGTATCTTCATGTATGAAGTCGAATGCAGCAACATGCCTGGAAAAGACCTGTACCAGTGCTTGCCGTTCCGAAGTACAGAGAGACTTGCTGATCATGGCGAGTATTAGCTCTTCAGAATAGCGATTATCGCAAGGAGAGCAACCTGTATTGAGGTCCGCAGTTAGTGCCTCTATGGAGCTCCATGAGGCTTCATTGAAAAAAGCGATTTTCATACTTCGCGCAAGGGCAACCGGCGTGGCGGAACAGTTCAGCGCCCACAATGTAGCGACTCCTTTCGTCATGCACACGACAGAGAAGGGCACCAGTATATTCTAACCACAGTTTTGCTGACAAGCCTAACTACAAGGTCAATACAAGCAGCGTCAACAGTAGTTGACACACAAACGGGCGTCTCACACCATGATGGTGCAATCACTCCATCGAGAGCACTGAGTGTGTCCCTGTCTTCGCCTTTTGAGCTTTGATCTAAAGTGCAGGTATGCATAACTTGTTCAACTATGTTTCGCCACTACCACAATACACGGAAGCGCCGCATTGTTGAAGAAAGCCGATACCAAGAATTACATCGTGCGAACAGCAATAAATAACAAGCTATTCCGGCACTAACACTTTCATGGTCAATAAAATACTCGCAGTACAAACACCGCGGGGATGGCGCCAATTGCTGCCTACTCCACGAAAGGTACTAGCTTCATTCCAAGAAAACATAATTCTGTGGCCCAGGCAGTTTTTGAAAGCGACACCCATCACAGACACCGTTGCGCCAATATCAACTAACGCCATGATCGGTACTTCGTCAATCAACGCATTCACTTTGTTTTTGAGCATCACAAGGGGCCGAGCTATTTCTTGGAACGATGATTCAGTGACCTCACCTCCACTGGCCGCGGATGCTAGTCCTTCCGATGGTGACGACAAACGGCGCCGAGGGGACGGAGAGCAACGGCTGGGACGTTTAGTTCGTGGTGTCAAACTCCGCTCAGGTGCAGTGGAATCGCTGCGTCTGGTCTCGTGCGAGAAATGGTCCCTTGGAAAGAAATCAGTCCTCCTCAAGTCATATGAAGTACGAGTTCCGTGTGAAGGGAATATCGGTGGTGTCCTTCGTGATTGATGGCAGTAGGGACAATACCGAGCTTTATGTCGTGCGGAACCACAGTTGTTGTACATGGGAGAGTCGCGGTTCACAGTATATTCCTCGAAACGTATGCTAGGCGGCTGTGGGTGGCGAGAAAGTTCATTGTCATGGGGATAACGTGTCTCTTCTGCTCGCTGAAATCCACTGTATCGGTCATACGTCGAGTCACGGTAGTAGGGTTGGTGTTGTTCTAGTCGCCGCTTGACATCATAAGCCACACGATCTTGTACGTCAAAATGCGGTTGTCCTCGTTGTGGCCGAGCGTCATAGGTAGGTCCCCTGTCGTAGGCACGTGGCTCGGACCGAGGAGTGAGTTCATAATCCTCAATGCCCCTCGCTGCTGGATGCGAGAAGGATGCAACGTTTGGCTCGAATTTTAGTGGCACACCCAGATGGAGTATCTGGGTGTGCGCTTTTGCGTGCAACCTCCGTCTTCGGGTGTTCATTACCCAATACCTTCAACCGCAACTCTTACCAAACGTTGTGATAAAATGGGTTTATTTAAAGGAGATGGATGACGGTGGTAGCGCACTCTGGCCTCCAGATCTCTTCGTTCTCTTCGTCCTCCCTTTTTCTTGCTGCCTTTCGTATCTCCCTTACAATATGTTTAATAAACATGCTCCTGTAAGAGCTAAGCACAATATATTTTGCTAGTAAGCACTATCTAAAAGCATAAGTTACCCGCAAAGAGATCGTCGGTAGCATCTACCTGACCGCTTTCAGCCTTTTCTGATAGTGTCACCTAAAGTCCGGCTCCGTGAGCATGTTCTTTGCGGCAAGACGACTCTCGATTTTTATAGACTCTTTTTCCCAAGGCAAGCCGTTTAAACTAGAAGGGTCAATCTAGCAGCGAACGCGCGCTGCCGAGAGTTTGCTTGGTCATAGAAACGATATATGACTCAATGATGGCGCGGATTTAGCGTGTCATTACCGTCAAAATATTTCGCTACCGCCGACGGAAGCAAGGCAACAAAGAGGAACCGCGTAGCAGCTTCCTACTGGGTCGTGCCGATCAAGGGCGCAAATACTGACATCACAGGCGCTTTTTTTTTGCCGGTTTCGCTTTCAAAAAGAGATAATAGTATAAAGGCAGTGTCATTCGTTCGTGTTCCGTGGACTTAAATATGGGCTTATATGATCTCCCTATTGTTTTTGTCTCCAAGAGTAGATGTAAGTAGGACATTTCTCGCTCACACCCACAAACACACGCCCACGCTTGCACGCACACGTACAAACATTATCTCTCCGCCTCGCAGTCCTGCACACACACAGACGAATGATCTCGCACCACCGTATGCGCGCGCACACACACAATGCGCACGCACAGATATCCATGCGGAAACACGCGCACATCTCTTCACACGCATGTATGCTGAAATACGAAAACACACATTCGCAGACGTACGCTTTCACACGGGCACATGCATGCACCACAAGCACGCAAGCGCATGCACACATGCACTAGCACGCGTGTAGATGCGCACGCACACTCATATGCAGGCATTCACACACGCCGGGAATGCTCACACACGCACACACGTACTCACGCGCATGCAAACGCGAGTATGGAGGCACAGGCACGCCCACACATGCACGCCCGGACACGCGCGTACAACCCCACATAGGCACGCTCAAGACGCGCACACGCATAATCACTGTCTCTCAAAAACCTGCACGTGAAAACAGCTCGTATACACTAACACGAAACAGTGCGATCCTGCATTTTCCTTAACTCTTTAACTGTGCTTTATTTTTTTGGTCTTGATGCTTACATACGTCTCTCCGGCCTCGCTATTCTCGTTTACTCGCAAGTTTTTTTTTAATTATGGGGTTTTACATGCCCAAACCATTTTCTGCTTATGAGGCACGCCGTAGTGGAGTACTCCGGAAATTTTGACCCCCTGGGGTTCTTTAACGTGCACCTAAATCTAAGTACACAGGTGTTTTCGTCTCCATCGAAATGCGGCCGCCGTGGCCGGGATTCGATCCCGCGACCTCGTGCTCAGCAGCCCAATACCGTAGCCACTGAGCAACCACGGCGGGTGCTCGCAATTTCAGAGCAGTGATATGAGATCTCTGCGGTGCGTACTCACTATTACGTAATTCATTTACTTCGTGTGACTTAATCTGTCCGTTCTGGCTCGAAGGAAAACTAAAGAGAAATGCTAAATCACGCTCGAATAGTGCACTATCCGCGCAAACTTTATGTGCCATTTCTCTGCGGTATACTTGCGTAAGAAATTAAGGTCAAACCGTGGAATCAGTGATTTCAGGATGACGTCCGATGTTCTTGCGTATTTTGCGTGTTTTAGCCCCCGTTATCCTATAAATTGTTTCGCAAAATCAACGTGCTGAATGTCCACATAGATTCGACGTAAGGCCATATATCTGACTTGAAAAACTGGAAACCATATTTGAATAGATACTCTGAAATCGTGTTACGTCAGAGAGAATTGGTGCGAGAAATTCAAGATCGCCATAGAGCCCCTTCTTGCATCCGGGCGTGCTGTTTGGCGCTGTAAGCCACTGTTCAGGATTATGATGAAAACGCCAATAAAAAAGTCGCCTAGCTCAATTTATTATTGCTTTACTGTTTGCAAACCAGTTTAACAAGCCATGGAGAAAGGAGAATCAGTTTTGCCCCAGACCACTTGCAAGTGAATCGTGGGACTTAAAAAACAAAAATTGTAAGGTCCGCTTCATACCCGCTCGGCCTCGGTGCATTTCATTACACTAGAGGCTGGAAAGTGCCTCGACAAGTCAACGTCCACATTGTGCAGACTTCGGGTGAGATAATCCGCGGAAGCCGCTGTCAAACACGTCTGCCGTCTGCCACGTCTGCCAAACACGCTGCCAAACACGTCAGGTTCACCGAGAGACAGGTTAGCGGAGGCGAGAGCTTGAAAACTGTGAGGCAAGTAGTCACTTTAAGGTTCACAAATGTGCAGTGAGGGTCGCGGCAGATGCCAGACGTACTGTTGCCGAAGCAAGCTAACCACTGCATAACGGGTGCATTTTCTCCTGTGTCGCCGTGATGTACATAATGTACGGGAATGTTATAAATATTTTTATTTTAATAGGAACAGCCTCTTCTCCTGTGGCAGTGACGAAGGTTGGCACCTACAGTGAGCAGCAACCAGCGGAAGAAACCAGAAAGATTTTACTAACACCGTCGCCGATACAACACGCCTGCTCTTTTAGAAATGGACGTGTTTGAAGAGAGGGCGATCACACTCGAACCGCGAAACCACATGGGCGATTCTGCGATCCGAATATATTTCCGTGATATTAAGCTTACAATTACGGCACTACCGCAATGAAACCTACCAGTGTGGCCAAATCTGAAACAGCTATATTTATTCACTTTCACCTATAAAAGTAAAAATGACCTTCGCAAATAATCTTAATAAACATGGCACATGGCCAAGAAAGAGACGCTTCAACGCTTTATATTCTACCGTATGGGAAACAATATTATTGCATGTTTATATACTATTCGCCCGATACAAATACAGTTTGTTTATGCGTCTGCTGTATTACGCAAACTTTCCTCGTAATATTTGAATCTCGTAATGATTGTATATTTTTAGAAACAGCTTTTGCCCATTCATGCTTTTTAGAACGTGTAATACCCTGACATAGATGCAAATGTGCACGTATATCAGAGGAAGCCTACTATTCCATTTATTAGTTCAACAAAGACGCACGAATCCACAGCATCTAGGCCATACTCCCGACCGTCTGGCATAGAGGCAGCTGCCATACCTATACGTGGGCGGCTGGTGCGGGCATCTGCATGGAAGAAAAATGTGTTAAGTATTTTACTCAAATGAACGCTCTCAAAATGGTGAGTTTATTAGAAAAGCGATCTACTGTGCGCAACAAAGAAAAAAATAATGGAACAACCACAGTCCCTCGGCGTATAACGCATAGCATTTCAGACTTGGTAAAGCAAATTGTAAAGAGGCGACTGATTTGTTTCAAATTCAATTATTATATTGTTAATAATATTACCATTATTTCCAACAATGCGACGTCGGTTGTAGGAAGAGAAAGCCTAAATAACAGCTTGACTAGCTCCTTGCTGCCAGAAAATAATGTGCATCTTGTCAAGAAATCAGTTTCAAAAGGATGGACAGAATCGCACGCATCTCATTTGCGCTTGGAAAAACAAGTGTGCCACACACGCGCCGGAGAAGAGATAAACAAAAGAAATAATTAATCTGGACAACCAAGAAAATGAAGACCGATTACATCGCATTTTTTTAATCATGGGTTTTCACGTGCCAAAACCACTTTCTGATTACGAGGCACGCCGTAGTGGGGGACTCCGGATATTTAGATGACCTGGAGTTCTTTAACATGCACCTAAATATAAGTACACAGGTATTTTCCCATTTCGCACCCATCGAAATGCGCCCGCCGTGGCCGGGATTCGATCCCGCGACCTCGTGCTTAGCAGCATAACGCCATAGCCACTAAGCAACCACGGCGGGTACCTCGCAAATTGCAATAAATACAATAAAGTGCCACCCTTAAGAAAAAGATAATATAAATTTTTCATACGCGCAAGCAAGCAAAGTACGCTAAATAGGCGACTGCCACATAGCTAGACATGACCAAAGTGATGTTGTTTAGAGTCGCTTGGAGCAAGTCAGGCAAGGTTTCGTGTGTCGCCTAATTACACAGTAAAAAATTATAATTACTTAACATCTCGAATTTTATTCAGACCAAACTTGTCAATCAGAAAACTGTAGACAATCATAAAAATTTTCCGCTTCATATCTGCTACATAAAAGTTTGTTCCAAGCGTGAAGAACAACTTAAAATAAATTATGGGGTTTTACTTGCCATAACCACTTTCTGATTATGAGGCACGCCGTAGTGGGGGACTCCGGAAATTTCGACCACTTGGGGTTCTTTAACGTGCACCTAAATCTAAGTACACGGGTGTTTTCGTATTTGGCCCCCATGTAAATGCGGCCGCCGTGGCTGCTATTCGATCCCGCGATCTCGTGCTCAGCAGCCCAACACCATAGCCATTGAGCAACCACGGCGGGTCCAAGCGTGAAAGAAAGCTCGCGAAACACACAGAAAGAAAATGCGTCGTAACTAGTCGCACAGCAAATTCCACTGGCTTTCGTGGGCTTCTATCAAGCTTGGCATAAACTTTTATGCAGCAAGAATTGAGCAACAGAAAGCTGGATCCGCAGTTGTTCAGGATTGTTTCATATGTTCTCCTTGACACGTTTCCTTCTAATATAACATTTATTGAAGTTAATAAATTATTTGCAATAGTTACGTAACTAGACGAAATAAAAAGATAATCTGACTTGCTTCAAACGACGACTAACAACATCACTTCGTTTCTGTACTTCTACGCGGCACTCACATATATTTAAATATTAGTGCAGTTTACGTGGTACACCTTGTATGTGAAAAAAACAGCATAAGTGTCCAAAAATGTAATTTTTAACATATTTATTCTGTACAAAATAAAGGCACCATACAGATTTTGATATGTCCTTTTACAGACATCACTCATTGAGCAAAAGTCCAGTGCTTCTGGCAGCTCTCGATTCTGCTGCTTTCCCAAATTAAAATACAAGCGGGGGTCTACCATGTTTGGATGATCAAAAGCTGAAGAAAAGGCACGAGACAGACGGACTTTTGCTTCCCGCGTTGCGCAATGTGAAAGTTTTCCTTGCAGAAATCTTAAGCAAAGTCCCACTTCTTTGCAGAGAGACCTACAGTATAGCCTGGAGAAGCGGATCACAAGCACGTGGAATGACTCGATTTTCTTTGAGTGTCCTCCTAGACCAACGATTTAGGTCTTGGTGTTCAGCTGCAACAGCCGAGAAGATGCGTTCTGCTGTGCAGGCGAGCGGGCCTCCTTTGTTAGGGCACGACAGCGCCGCTGCTGTCGCGAAGGTAGACTCTGAAGCAGGGTCAAGCAGACTGATGTTTTAAAACATCAGGCAAAATGAAAGTGCCCCCCAAGTCAATATGCCTGGATTTGTTGCAGGGGAAATTTATCTACCTTACAGAGGGAACTTGCGCAGACACGAGTCAGACCCTGAGCTTTTGGAAAGCGAACGCTAGCCGCTTTTCCTTGCTTTCCCACCTCGCAGAGGCAGTTTTCACTGGGAATGCGACGTCAGCTGACGTGGAACGCGTGTTTTCTACCGCATCGCTGATAATGACAACGAAGCAAAATCGGCTGTGAGCACCTCTTCCGAGCAGCTCATGTTTGTGAAGTGCAGGACATAGTTAGAAGGCTATTGTTTTATCTAAAATTTTTTTAGATTTAACCATTTAAGAAGCCGTCATTTACACTTCGGGTTTTCAAAACAAAACGGCGAAGCGCCCATTTAGCTCATGACATTTTGTTGCAACATTTTGATGAATAAAAATATATAAAGCTTCTTTTTTCAACTTTCACTGCTTGCGAGCCTTATTGCAGCATTTAAAAATCACGGGGAAACCTAGGCATAAATACGCTATGTCTTCATTTTAGCATTAACAAATTTAACCTCAAACAAGCTTAAGACGTCGCAAGCTGGTAAAACATGCTGACCATGAAAATACTATAAGTACCTGGAGAATGCTGCTATGGGAGTTATTACGGTAGTTGTACTGCACGACATATGTAATCAAGCTACTATCCCTCGACCTTGGTAACGCGTATGGCGTATTTTTGCAGTTCTTAACGCGTCTTATGACGTCAGCTTCATGGTGCGTTCATCGGTAACTCGATAAAACTACCAAGATGCCTTTCCAACGTTGAGAAATTGCAGGAATGAATTGAACTGCCTGGCCATTCCGGAAGCGGGAATGAGCTAAGTTTTTTTCTTATTCCGAGGAACTGAAAGGAATTGAATTGCGCCAAGTTATAATTGCCCGGAATGGAATTGGACTTGAACGGGGGCACCCATTCCGCAACACTGATGGCGTCTACCACACTTTTGGACACTTTGGCCTCGCTTATATGAGCACTCACGCATCTGAATAAAGTGCGTCAGTGTAGCAAGATCGATTAACTAAAGGGAAGCTGAAAGCTTTTCCAGAAAAAATGAGTGAAGAGCAATACGTCGTGGTTTTCAACCCTCTGAATTCGAATATCGCATCGAAATTGAGCGAAAGAAAGCGCAAACATATTTTATTTCGACGTAACGTGCAGCAGCAGACACGCCCAGCTCGCGCGCCTCGTTTCCGCCTGTGATTGGTCGGGCGCCTCATGACGTCAACAATGGTGTTCGTCCGGACCGACTGCTGCCGCTACACACGAAGCACGGTGCAAGGTAGTTTGGTGCTGTTTTACTGAGACGGTCATGGAAAATTTCGAGAGCTTGCGTTTCTCTGAGGAGGTTGGCGTTAAGTCCAAACTCCACGAGAGCGATTTTGCGCGCGACGGTGGCGGGCGACGGCTTCGAGCGACAAAACGGGCCGTCGCTTGAACAGATCGCTCGGTGTTGTCGCTCAATCGCTCGTTTCTAGAAATCTAGAACTCGTTGCTCGTCGCCCGGAAGTGCTATGAGCAACTAGCCAATAGTGCGAAGCCGTAACTGGATGTACATAACTCAACTACTACTGTTTGTCGCACGGAACGAGCAAACTATTGAATTTTACACGTGCAAGAATAAGAACCTTGTGCAAGACCTTCAGAAATATTTTATGCTCCTTTTTCAGTAAAATACATCAACTTAAATTGATAAAACATGCATCACGCTAGTTTCGGCGCGTATATTGCTGCCCTCATACCGGGAAGTCGTCGCTCAAAGCCGTCGCTCGCGTGGAGTTCGGCTTGCAGGCGACGAGTGAACGCGACAGCCATCGCCTCGCTTGTCGCGCTGTCGCTCTCGCGTGCAAGATCACTTGTAAGGGGTTTATACCTTACTCCCTACATGTACGAGCCGATTGCGAAGAGCCGGCCTTTCCAAGAAGCAAAAAATGCTGGTGCAAGCATTGCTTTCCACGCAAACGAAGGCGAAGTGTTAGCATCTCTTTGTATTGGAAATGTTCTTTGGCGAGTATGTTTTTTGCTAAGCTGCATTCAGCGTTCCAGTGAGTACTTTTCCGGGCAAACAACTGTAGTGTTATGTTCCTGCATGCCTCCTCGTAGAACGTAAGCGGTGATGCGATCTTCGGCATTTGTGCGCTGCCCCAAAGGTGTCGGCAATCTACGCAGACGGTTTAAACGCGGGAAAATTTACCGGCTGTTGTAGCGCGTGCAGTATGGAACCTTCATCATCGCGCCATCCGCACGCTAATCGTAACCGGCGAATTCCGTCGGCTACGTGGGATAGTCGGTTTCTCTATGTGTGCGAGAGAAGGGGGAGCGCAGCGTCCTGGCGTGAGCAGGCTTTCCAACACATGCAAACTTTACGCTTGCACTGCGTTATGGTAGCTGCATGCAGGCCGTTTCACAACACACGTGCGAATAGAAAATTCGCGGCGCTTGGCGATGAAACCTGCGTCAAGGATGGGAGATAAACATGCACCTTCCGTTCAGTGTGCTAACACAAAAGAGAACCCAAATCACGCATTATTGATAAACTCCGGTAGTAATCGTCACGGAAGTGGTTAGAGCACAACACTGTTGTTCTTGAGCGCTTGAAGTTGTTTCGCTTCACAGCAGCCTCCCACTTAGCTAAAAGCTTCTTGTCTTGCAGGAAATAATGGAACATCGGAACATCGTCGCGGCCGCTGGTGTTCGTGCAAGCGTAGGCTGCACAGAACGCCGGCATGATCGGCCTACAAGTTCAATTGATGCTGCGCACATCAACTACCACTCCTATATACACACAAACAAAGGAATGTAGGGTCGAGCGAAGCAGATTAGGGCGGCACGCACGCAGAAATAAGCCTGGTCAGGCACGGTCGCGGAGACTGCGAAGGGGTGGAACACCAGTGCTGACGTCACTGCGCCGCGGTTTCCGGACTCCGCTCGCATCGTCAGCGTCAGCAGCAGCGCGCGGCGCTCGACGGGGGGCGGAGCTACAGCGCAATCTTAACCGACGATTGCGTCGCTCCTAAGGGAAAAATCCCCCCCAAAATTTTACCTGTATGGTTTATAAGGTTCCCGCATCCGTATATGAGCGTCTTATTGAATTCGACAGGCTCTTCAGCTTCCCTTTAAGCCGATTTGTTCCGTAACCAGCTCGAATGCTGAAACCTTAGGTTTTACCTGTGGCACAAAACAGCATTCGAACGTGCACGTGAACGTGCCTTCGTGTGAAGCTGGTAAATTTACAAGAGTGCTGACACTGATCACTGTCATGATATTTACCTATTAGCTTCGACTTGTACGAGGTGTCACTTGAGCCATGACACACACCGTAGTTATGGGCTCCAAGCCTTGAAGTCACCATTATACGATTTATAGCAGCACTCCAAATTTGCCATGAACGCGTCATTCTGCATTCCACTTCTGTGGAAATGCGGCTGCCTCAACCTTCAAAACAAAGCGTTTACTGGGTGCATGGAATCATCGTGTTTTATAAGCTGAGATGAATCCAAACAGAAACGATGAAGTTTGATAGGACGTGAACGTGTGATAGGCATAGAAAATTTCACATAAACAATTAAGGTAGCGATGTTTTCTCCCAAAAATTTGGTTATGTATGTAGCCACAGCTTCCTTGAGCTTTTGTCTTTGATGGCTGATTTTATAGCTTGACATATCCTCGACAGAGATCCGCTGTGAATGGAGTGTGCGTTTTGTTTTCGGTTGGCGCTCAGCGACATTGTCGACCGGCACCTTGGGCGGGCCGGGGTAGCCCAAGGAGATTGTATTGAGCTTATGCCCGGCAATAAAACTGCACCTGCAGCCATGCGCAGCGGGATTACATAACAGTCCCGATGGACTTGCGGGTGCTGATGCCCTTGCCTTCAGGACATATGAACTATTCATTATGCAGTTTTTCTTTCCTTCAATAATATCGAATTAAAGACATTGGTCGCCTTGCAATATGGTAGATGTTGTGGTCAAAATGTTCCTCCAGACGCCCGCCGTGGTTGCTCAGTGGCTATGGTGTCGGGCTGCTGAGCACGAGGTCGCGGGATCGAATCCCGGCCATGGCGGCCCCATTTCGATGGGGGTGAAATGCGAAAACACCCGTGTGCTTAAATTTAGGTGCACGTTAAAGAACCCCAGGTGGTCGAAATTTCCGGAGCCCTCCACTACGGCGTGCCTCATAATCAGAAAGTGGTTTTGGCACATAAAAAACCCATAATTTTTTTTTCGTTCCTCCATAGGCGTTTAGCCTGGCAGACTTTGCCGGCCAGTGCAGCGCGTGAACATGTCCTTCTGCGCCAAGTATGTCACCATGTGCATATCATTCCTGCCTATCACCGAAATGTGAACGGAATGCATGACACTTCCACTGTCAGCCTTTTAACGGCGGTGCAAGAAAAGGGTGAGCACGGTTGCGCTTTTGGGTGATGTGACAGACGCCTGGAAAAGGAAGCCGGCGAAAAGGGCTCTGCAGTAATTTGCCGTGATGGTACAGCGTCAAGTACAGATGATTTATGTTCTATCATGCTATCAGTTGACAGCGTCTCTTTCTTACCTTGTAGTTAAATCCGAGCTTTCATTCTTTTACTCCTTCATACGATGCAGCAAGTTATGTGCGCTGTCACTTTCGTTCTACCTTTATCTTAGCGTAAGAACTTTTTTGCTAAAAAAAAATTGCGTATGATTTGTGCAGCTAGCCAATTCCACCCCTTATATATTGCTCATGAACTTCGGCTATTAACATACGACACATCGTTAATTCCAGCACAATTTGTATTGCTAGCGTACGTTCCAGAATGTACAACACCTTTGTTTCACGCCGGTAATCAGATCAGACAGTAATTTTTTCGCTATAGAATTGATGACAACATTCGAGAAAGATCCGGTACGGGAAGTCGTGTGTTGTGCCGAGCAATAATTTCGTCATTTCACTAGGATGTCATGGCCCGAGTCCATAAGTCGTCCTTCTTTTATGGAGACAGCTATTCGTTCTTAGATTAAAACCCAGGTTTTTTGTTTAGGCTTGGCATCATGCGTTCGGTTTAACGAAGCTTTCTGTGCCTACTCATTCGTTTTTGAAGCGAATGCTCCGGGTTTCTACCGCTAAGTCAGTCTATATCCCGGTAGATATATACGCGAAGGTGCTGTATTCCCGATTCGCCGGAGCTGGAAATACTTCAAACAGGCACTGATTATAGTATGAACCGAGGCCGCCCAGTGCGGCAGGTGATGTACTATTGTATTCAATATAAGCTGTGACATTCGAGCCGTGGCCGGCATGAAGCTGTCGACAAAATGTAGAGAGGAATTCGTCCTTCCAGTATTGCATTCCCAGCAGTCCGTCCTCTGGATTCTTCGCGCAGCCATAATACACTGGCCCGCGCAGCAGCTATCACTCTGTAATGTAAAGAGAAAGAGAGAGAGAGAGAGAAAGAGAAAGTGGTGCCGGAACAATCAACGATAATTATCAATGTAAGCGAATTGCAAAAACGAACGGATGAGCCAACGCTTTTTTGCCTGCCATACCAACAACTGAGTTGCCTGAGAGCATGCATCCTTTCCATCGGTGTCTTCCCGTATCACCATCTTGGCAGCCATTGAGGCCGAACGAGCGCATTTGTTGCTTTCTTTGGTGTGTCCCCGCCAGCGTTCGACGGGACGATCGTCAGCGACACGGTGTATATTCGGGGGTGCGAGAAGGAAGGAAGGAAGGAAGGACAGAAACTGTGTTTTTCGAAAATAAAAGTAGTCAAGCGTGGTTGGGCCTTTAGTCCAGGGCTCCACTGGCGCGAGCGGCTCGCTTAACTTGGTCCAGGAGAGCCACTTGGCTCTAGTTTGGGTCAAGAAAACCACTTGGGTCTCCTTTCCCTCGTCCGCAAGCCATGCCTCCCAGTGCCTATTTATCATGACTTTATGTGCAGTTATGTGTGTGCTAGTAATATGTGAAGGCCTTTCCAGGCACTCCCATGTGATATGTTGTGGTGGGTCCGAGAATCCACTGTGATTTCTCGTCCACCTTTCTCTCGCCTTCCCGCGACGATCGAGGAGTGGGATAAACAAAAGTTACTTATACTCCATCTCACAAGCTGGTTGTATTACTGTGGAAGCCACACGAATTCTTGGCCAATAGGAAGACCGAACGCCCCTCGAGGTTTGCTCATCCGCGCCACCTCGTCTGCCCAGCGTCTGCTTGCCATCGTGTTACAAACTCCGTGGCTAATGAATTGGCGAAAAAAATGTTTTGACGCCGTAAACGTAAGCTGTGTTTACATGCATGCGACAAAAGAGCGTCGCTTTGCCTGCACACTTGCCTAGTTACCTTGCAACATTGTTAGCAAGTAGTGCGGGCGAACACCTTTACAAATGTTCTCCTGCACCACAGCGTCTGGCCGGCGTCTACTTGGCGTTTGCTGGCTACCGTCATCACGCACCATCATGGAGGAAATAAGCAAAACAGCAGAGACCCTGACGTCATTTTTTAAGCCGGAAGTACAGCCATGTTGGTGTGCGATCTCCCATTACGCTACCAATCATCTCCCCGCAGCAGATAGGCGCTAGCTTTGAACTTCTGTTGCTTCGAGCTGCCGGAAGTGTGTGCTGGTGACGCGTGCCAGAACTAACCCTATGACACTTCTGTAACACTTTTAGTGAAGCACAAAGCGCTCCTGTCTTCTTACGTTACACGTTGAAGAAGACGACGAAGACCCGTGCCATTAGTTGTCAATTTACTTGACTGTCTCTGTTGTTGTATGACACTAACAATTACAGACACAAAACGCTAAGTTCAAGCTTAGACCTCACACTCGAAAGTCAGCGTGTGTCGCGAACAATACTTGCTGAGAAAGAAGCGCAGCCGAAAAATCTCATCTCACTTTTCACAGGCCGAGAGCAGTAGCGAGCTCTTCAGGAGCGCTGTTCCTGAAGCAACGTTGGCATTTTTGAAGCCAGTCCCAGTATTCCATTGCGAAAAACAGCGCGTGACTTCCACCGCACTTTCTCCAACACTACCGTGCTGGCCGGGGCCTATCCTACGCTTTCCTTCCTCAATGCGTATCATGCTAGAGCGACGCAGTAGATTAATGGTGCAGTAAACAATTAGGCTTTTATAGCGTTCTGCATCGTCAGCGCATCACCGCTGCTAATGCTGTGGCGCCATCTGCAAACTAGAAATCAAACCAGTTTTACGGCTCGGCGCTGTGTCTGTAGTCTTAGCAGCGTGAGAACAAACAGCCGATCTGAATAAACACGACAAAACGTACCTAATCTGACGTCAGCTTCAGATAAGACTTAGCGATCACGGATTTTGCCGCTTGGTTTTTGCCGACAGGGCGTAGAGAAAGTAACAAGCGCGAATTCGGATCGAAGCGGCTGGTCAGCGATGTATGGGCGCTGCCATGTTGCCACGGTTAGGGTGTCTATAACGGTTAGCGACAGTGACTGCCACAGTACGGCGTGCATGCGCAAAGATCCTAACATGTCACGTATCGCTGTGCCTCGTCATGTATCGAGCAAAAATAAAACTCTCTAGTGTAGCCAATAATCAGCCAGTTACGCCCGGAACTACATGCCGCTGCGCAATGATATTGCCTGAATACGAGGGCTTCGAACGTGCTGAAACCAGCTTGAGAGATGGAGTATAGACAACAGAAGGCGTGAGGAGCTCTGCGAGTGACGTCACGGAGAGGAGGCTAGCGGCGCGCTCGGGGAGACGGGTTGAATGAAGGGATCGCGCATTTACGTTAAACGTTAACCGGAGTTCTATTATTGCTGTTAGGCATAGTTGAAGAGATAGCACGCAGAGCACATAGGGTGTTCAAGGTGATTTTATTTACGCAAAACTGTTTCTCTGCTGCATTATTAAGGAGCCTGTCAATACAAAAATGAAATTGTTCAACCTTAGGATTGAGAACAGATTGCGCGTACATGATGACAGGGGCCATGGCATATATGTAAGTCACAATGCTGACCTTTTCTTAAGAGTAGCTTATTTTATTGGCCTTGGCTTATTGTCGGCGTCAAAGGGCTTGTCGTTCATGCGACCCCGAAGTTCAACAAAATGTTGAACTTCGGGGTCGCAAATTCAACAAAATGTTGAACACGAGATAGTAACAGCATTCAAGACGCACATCTCGGGAAACACAATGCCACCTCGGTCTCGTACTTTTACAAACTAGTAGTGTTTCTGTGTGACGGCCACATTTATGGCCTTGTCTATTGTCACCAGAACCCTGCATTTCAAGCAGTTCACTGACTTACATGCTGCATAAATGGCGTAGCCGGCTACGCATACGAGGACAGAATCATGTCTGAAGTTTTCATGTCAATAATCATGAAAATTCTGTCTGAAATGTCGTAGCGACGCCGGCCGTCGCTACGACATTGCAGTTTGTTCTGGGTGTGTTCGACTGGCTGCAGAGGTCTTCCCACCTGTCATCCCAAGTACTGTCACAGCCGCGAGATCTAGGGATCACGGGCAGTGAGCTTTGTAGCCTTAATCTATTTTCTCCTTCATACAGATGTCGAGTGGACACGTAGTACTTTGAGCCCGCCAACTACCTGTACTGCCCAAAGCGCTCTTCTAAGCTTTCGGTCTGAAGCTTTCCCAGATCTACGTAAGAGAGATCCAGTTCACTGAAGCACTAACCAGCCATGTTTAGCAGAGCATACGTCGTTTGCTCGAGAGCTGCGCGAGTTTGTTTGGCAATTGGGCCACTCTCAAGGTCCTTGCTTCTCCAGGTGTCCAGCAAGTCGAGACGTTGATGCAAAAAGACCACTTTGGAATCGTGCAATGGAGCAAAAAGAGGTTCCTGAAATATTTTCTTGAGCAGCTTCCCTTTGTGCGGTGTTGTATCGTTCATGATTTTCCACCAGTTCATTTTAATGTCCGCAAAATTTGCGGTTTCATTAAATAAAAGCACATTATGCTTGGCTCCTAGGCTTTGTAATGCAGTAGACAATGACTAATTAAATATTTGCAATGCAAGTTTCACGTTTTGTCTTTCAATGCTTGACGGACACAGGGTCCTTATAGACAAACTATGCCAGTTTCTTAGCAGCTTTTCGCACTCTAAACTATAGAGATCCCAGATTGTTTGGAAAGGAGACCACATGTGTTGTCCTTGCGCTCCTTCCATCGGAAACTCAAAAAATAAGCAACAGTTTCTATCGGTTATATAAAATTATTTCGGAAGCGTTTCAGGATCGATGACCAAGAGCGTTTCGAGTATTCGGATGGATGAGGGTAGAAACATGGTTGCTACGAAGCAACGCAAACCTTCTCACTGCTTCCACATTCAAACAATTGTCGCTTACGTCAGCAACAACTCGATAACCAATCTTCTCAAGGCTGCAAATAATGTCTCCTAGCAGGTTTTGCAGAAACTCCGCATCAGCTCTGCGCACAGGAGTATGTAGGCCCCTTCCTTAAACTGGTATGGCGGGTTTCGTATCATACATATAATTGCACTCCTGGCGGCTTTGTTAGAAAAATGTGCCACACCCTTACTGCTGCCAGCTTCATAATCGAAGTATGGCTTGATATGTATCTCATCCATCATTATACTTGTTGGAGGTCAAGCGTTGTTGGCGGTCAAGATCAGCAATTCTCCTTTTCATGTAACTCAGCAATGTGGCGTCATCGTGCTTTCACTGAAGGTTCATTCCGAAAGATGAGCATATTGACCGTACGGTCGTCGGGTGGGGTAGGGTGATGTTGCCGTAGCTGCGAATGTATCTGTATGCATGTGGTGATATAGTAACTGGAATGCAGGAAAATATCACACATTCCGCGTGCTACCGCCTGTGCTCCTTTTTTGAAGTCAACAGATTAAGCTGCTGTCGTAGGAACTGTGCAACATGGGCTGATTTCTATTCTGTAGGAGACCACTCTTCCAGTAGAACCGAGTATGGTCACAAACATCTTTTTGTTTGTCCTTTATGCCAAAAAGCATGCTCGCGTAACATTTTTCGATGTTTTCAAGTAGCTCCGCAATTTCTCTTTTGCCCTTCTCAACAGCTGGAACGAGCATATCTGATGATAGACTGATCACAGGCACTTACGCTTGCGTGAATGTTGCACAGCCCTGAGCAGACATTGTGTCGATGCTTCCTAAGTAGCATTGAAATTACTTGTGTATATAATCTTCTACTCTTAAAAAATCCGTCATTCAAGAAAATGTATGGTCAAATAATGTAAATAATGAGCAAAATGTATCATACATTCTTCGAGAATATGTTTAGCACATTAAAAGTACCTTTTCAATAAGGATACAGAACGTCTCGCAAATTATAACTGTTTTTAGAGTGGCTGCAAGATGCCTGGCAAAACGTTTTGTAGCTGCGTTTCAAAACTGCTCTAAGACGTCTTGCAAAACGTTCCACATCTAGAATTTTTAGGTGCACTAGACGGTCTTCACGAGAACTACAAGTCATCTTAAGACATCCGACGAAGTAGCGTCAATATCGCTACGAGAGGTTTTAGATATACTGGGAAAGCGTCTAGAACTCCTTTTGCATAGGTTATCAGGTGATTGCCGAGACAGCTTGCTCATCTTGTCAAAGCGTTTTCTAGGCGGCTATAAGACGTTTGTGTATTGAGCTGGCATACCTTTGAGAGTCATCATCTAATAAAAGTATGCAGGTTGCACTGATTGAAAAGAAAATATTTTTTGCTGACGTTTTGGCATTCGTCAGACAATATATTGGGATTACAATTTAGTCGCTTTTAGGAGCTCACTTGTAATTGCACTAGCAATATGGCGGTTCTTTCAATCAATACTGTCAATAGTGGCATGTGAATGTCAATACTAAAAATGAGCAATGGTGACTGACTGACCAGGACAGCATGTGGCGTGACAAGCAACCACATTTTTAGCTTCGTGGCGGTGCACATAACGATTCAGAAAGCAACAAAAAATTTGAAATAGTAAAAAAATTCGAAAATTCTATTTTAACTATGATATTAAGAATGTTTTTGCACCTTGAAACGTCAAAACTGTGGAATTACAGTTTAGTGTACTTTGCATGAGCCTGTTTCTGTTGCTGCCTTTGTAAGGAGGAAGTCGCCAGGCTAGCCTGCTAAAATGAAACCTTTTTGCGCTATCCTCACCATTTAGGTACACTTCTGTTACGTACTGGTGTGCCAACATTGTGAAAATAAAGCAATCTCATTCTAAATTTCAAAAGCACCATACATGTTGGAGAATATGTAGCAGCTAGCAATGTCACCAGTCAGTAACAAACTTTTATCAATGATTAGGGAGACATGTGGACATGTGACCTCAGTGTGTTCGTTGGTGCCTGAACAAAGTTACTTAAAAAAAAGCACCTCAAATTCATGGATTAACAAATGTTTCCTGACTAGCCTATCCTGATCCGCCTTAGAACTAGACTGAAGAGCGGGCGCCTTAGTTATGCAGAAGCAGTGACCACGACTATCATGTTTCTAAACCGGTAAATTACGAAGGCTTATGGCAGGCATACAACGGTTATTAAAAATTTTGCAGATCCCACGCACTGTGGGGAATCGGCGTAAGCGAAGGTTTCCGTGCTGAATGCTTTGATTCACGATAATTAGCGGTAATGCTGACGACTAAATCTTAATTTCTTCAACGTTTTGTCTAACACTACGGTGGTGAGTTGACGTTAAACGTTACCTTGCGTGCACCATTGCTGTTTGTCTGCGTAGTACAGAGAACACACAGGGATAGGTGTTTGCTTGAAGCGTTGCTGTGCGCCATATTTCACACATTTCACTACCTCTGAGAGGGTTTAGCATTGGCATTGCCTCACATGGCACATCCCACCATGGCAGAAGTAATAAACTTGAATTGGATTATGGGGCTCTACATGCCAAAACCACAATCGGGTTATGAGGCACGCCGCACTGGAGGACTGCGGATTAATTTCGACTCCATGATATTCAAAATCTAAGTGCACGTGCGTTTTCTATTTCGCCCCCGTCAAAGTGCGCCTGCCGCGTTTGGTATCAAATCTGCGACCTCTAGAAATGACATTGCCGCAAAGCTACCGCGGCGGGCACATAAGTGTTGATTTGATGGTCTACCATTCCGATACTGTCGCCTCGACCCTGCTTTAAGTGATGCGGCTCTGCTTCTCCACGCCCTGCGTAATCTCTCGGCTTGACATATTTTCATCGGGTTTATTTTTCAGAAATAGCCAGAACGTACTGCACCGTATCTTAAACTTAAGCTTATCCAGTTTCGCGGTAACTGCTGTCGCATAGTAGTAGTGTTTGCTTGCCTTCTTACGTCACTTCCCCCCTCCCTTTTATGGGAACTGCCTCTTGTCCTCCCTCCTCTCTTCTGTTCTACCCATGTCTCCTCTGGACTAGCACGTTAGTGCAAAGGGAACCACTGCAGTTTCTGCAATCCTTCTGAGGTTTGTCACGGATAATTACGGCTGTCAAGAGGCTAGCGTAGCGACGCCCAGGGAGCTCCAGGGGGCATTGTGCACATTCGACGCAATGGAGTGAAAACAATTTTCTTGTGTCGCCTTTCCTCTCTGACTCACTCCAGTCATGTATACACATGCTCCGAACCACCCCCGACGCGGTGTGCCGGGCAGCAGCAGCATCAGCAGTGGAAAGTCGAAGGAAGAGGCAAAGAAAGCTTCGCCTAAAAACTGATGCTAATGCTCGTTTTCTTTTTTTGTGTGTGTGGCCGATGCACTGGGTTTTGCATGCTCAACGCTCCAGAATATCGACGATGTTAGTGCTCTTTAATGTAAAGTAAGCTTTCGTTGTTAGTAAGAACTGATGATTTTTTCGAAACCGTGTTCGACATATTCATGTGCGGCTAGAACTACTTAGCGTTGATTATTGCAATGTTGACACCCTGCGCAACCTAGGCCACGATTTTTTTAGCAGGCCACTATTTTTATAGCCTTCTGCTTCAATGTCACTGTAACCACCCACCGTTCACGTTACGCTAACCCCATTCCACAAATACAGGCAAATCAGGCTGCACTGTGTAAACAAGGGGCGACAGCAGAAACGATACATGCAGGTTGCATACATACAGGTTGCGAAGTGTCTTGGCTCTGCATTTATTCAATTTCACCATCGCTCTTTGGTTTACCTGTGTTTGCGCAATATCAACTTGCCCGAGTTTGCTTTAATCATCACATTCTGAACACGCACGGAGCGTCACTCGTACCCTGTCGGTCTTATATCTCAGCGGCAGTTCCGTGAGTGCCTTCATAACAATGGTTACTCTACAGTACCATAGCAGTACCATAACAATGGTGCTGTTGTCCCTTTGCACCGTTATACACTGAGAGGCCGGTGTTAATTTAAACAGGGGATCTTTCATAGAGTTTCGCTAAGCAATCGAAAATAGTTCAAAGAAAACTCAGCTGTTCTAGCTGTCAATCCTGGTAGCAGTCATTTAGCTTAGCCTGAATTATTCATATGTTGAGTTTAAGTTGCAAATCAGCAATGCTCATTTAACAGATACGTGAATGTTCCATCAGTGTGCCTATTTTAATGCAGAACTTTTATGAAGACACGCGTATCCAGCATAGGACACTTTATCGTCACTGTGTTAATTTTCCCACACCTCACTTTCGCGCATACACGAAAACAAGCACTTCAAATAAAAGAAACAATTCCACAGCCCTCTTGATTTCTGGTAACACGCCAAAAATAAAGAACCTTGATCACCAGTATGTAAATACCGTGCCTGAACACAGTAGGCAATGTAGCCTGCTTCATACATAAACGTGAAAACGCCAGTCTAAAAACACAATACATCTTACTGATATGTAAGGAGGGTTCCATTTTTGAGGCACCACCAGTATTCACAGGGCGTTTCCCTTCCTCCGTAGTAACCTGCTTGCACAGTTGTCCCGTTCCGCGTGCACGTAACTGTAAAAGAAAAAAGAAAAGTAGGCAGATCCAACGCACTTGTTGGCATCTAAATTAACTACAACTCGTGATGCAGTTAATGAAATACTGTAACTTTGCTCATTTTATTCTTCCATATTTAGCGTAAAAGAAACCAACGCGCCTTTGTCCTCGTACCCGTGCTACGCAATGAGAAAATTGGATGTTTCCTTGTCCATCATTTCTTCTCATTTTTTTTATAAATATATCAGCCACTCCTTCGCCGAGCCCTCGTTCTCGATATGTTACATTCTATGGATATTACAAGACTCAACGCGAGGCAACCCACCCAAAGAGCTACTTCGCATTGGCAAAATATGCACCTGCCGCTTCTTGGCCTATCCCACGTTGTGGGCATATGCCATAGCATAAAAACCATCATCCTAATCAGCAGGTAGACACGCTTTGTGAACAAGACCACGTTTTTGGTAGGTTCCATAGTGTGAAAATTTCTAATCATCAACCATAGCAGGGCAATGATTATTTGGAATCGTAACATGATACAGATACAACATGCTGGAGTGATAAGTATTTCATATACAGATGCAAGATACTAGAGGATTAATTGTATGTGTTAGGAAACTTGCTTTTTGTCTTTTCACCCTCTATGGAGAGGCGCTACCACTTGGCAACATACCGTGTTCTACGCACACCCATACGCTGGTATCTCTTTCCTAATGTGCTGAGCGTCCATTTAGTAGCCTAAATATTTTACAACGCTCCTAGTTCAGCCTTTCTCCTCCAGCGAGCATGGCCCTGCGAATTGTCTATCAAGGTGGCCGCACGCGGGCTCGTCACATTCTTTTCAAGTTTTCTTTTTGCTGACTATTTTTATGCCTCTCCTAGCTGCATGAACACTAAAATTACGCACAAAAGAGGCAATAACAAATGCATACATGATCATCATTGGAATACCTTGGCGTTATGCACGCGAATCACTCGAATTTTGTCGGTGACCATATGGTAGCACTGCGCTATAGCGCGTAAGGTTCGGCCTTATTTTGTAAGAAGTCGTAGGTTTCGCACTTTTTCTAGAAATTCTGCCTTTTTTATACCTACAGGCATTCTGCAATGTTGCACCACTTGGCAGCAATCCGAAATACCACCACAAACATTTTAAGAAGCATAGCTTCTCACACAAAAACTAGGTACTCACATTTGTGTTTGTTGCCGTTAGGTTGCATGGTGCGTTACTGGCTCAAACGTTCGGTATTTTTCTCAAAACTTGCAATTTCGTTCGCTCTTCTCTGAATCAATGCAATCCAGTTTCTTTGATGCATTTCAAATTCTCTGGAAGCTTACCCCAATTTCGCATGTCTGTCTAAGCATATTTCCGTGGGCTGATACCGAAGGGAGCGCAGTATAACAGAGTCTAACCATACCGGTGCTTGGGAAACGATGGATACTACGTCGACCACAACTACCTCATGGACCTATCCGCAATACCATGCAGGGTCTGCACATTAAACGAATAAATAAGCCACCCAGCATATTCCACCTATAAAACCCATAACGTCACCTATAACATATAATGCAACATAACGGTAAGCAAAACGAGCACGAGGTAAAAACGGGAGCCAACGTTCCGACAAGTCGACTTATCTTTCTCAGGGCTGAAAACGACAAGCCTTGAAAGCCTTGAACAAGAAAAGTCTAGTTGTCGAAACGTTGGCTCCCGCGTTTACCTTGTTCTCGTTTTGCTCATCAGCTAGAATTTCAATTTGCCAGCTTTTTTTTTTCATTCATATACCTTAAAGGCCCATGCGGGCATTACATAGGGGTGTTATAATAAATTAGTGCTAGATACAGTATTTGTATTTAAACAGATAATGCCTGCTAAAATAAAAAGAACACAAGCGCAAAAACAGGAAAACAAACAAAAAGAAAAAAAAAAAGAACAGTAAGAGCAATCCAACGACACGTCCTAAACGGTGCAGATACCTATATAAATAATATGGGTGTGGCACATTCAACGTTACTTGGTCACTTCATACAAGGAAAATACTTGCTAAAAAGGTACACATACTGGCTAATACTGCATGAAACAATGAAAAGCACAACCAGACAAAATTTTATTCAGTACAATTAAGAAACTTTGTGCTAGCCTAGAACAAAACTATTTTCGCAAGGAACATGAAAATATGGTGAAGGAAAGAAAGTAAAATAAGAAAAAAGCACACAATAACACAGTGTTGCCTATAACGAATTGGCAAGAGAATACTACTAGTGTTTGAGTTTTGCTTGGAAATCGTCATGACCTAGAGCTGATACGATTTCATTTGGTAACATATTCCAGTGGTATATTGCTGGAAAGAGGGGCGAGTGACTCAAGAAGTTAGTGCGCGCAAGATCGGGCTGCACTTTAAAGGGATTGTCAAAGTGCGGGAAGATACGATGGGCGGGCCTGATGTGGCATGCGTTGAAAGACGAGCTGCAGTGATATAGCTTGTGAAAATGGAAAAGTCCTGTCAGCCTGAGATTTTCTATCGAGGGGAGATTTAGAGATATTTTAATGGTAGTGATGTTAGATGGTCGTGAGTAATTTGTCGTGATGAAGTGGGCTGCTTTATTTTGTACCGACTCGAACTTGTTTATGAGATACGACTGATGCGGATTCCAAATAAAAGACGCGTACTCCATTTTCGAACGAAGCAGTGCCGTATAGGCTAATAATTTAGTGGTCTTGTTTGCCTAGTAAAGGTTACGCTTAATGTAGCCAAGAGTTTTACACGCGCTGCTAGTAATCGCTTCGATGTGATGATTCCATGAAACGTTCGAAGATAAATGAATTCCCAAGTATTTTATTGTTTGCGCATGTGAAATACTAATGTCGTTCATCGAGTAATGTGTAGGCCTCTGGTTAATAGATCTAGTGAAAGCTATAGCCTTAGTTTTTTAAACATTTATTTCCATTTGCCACTGTTACACCAGTCGGTAATTTTCGCGAGATCATATTGCAAATGTCGATGTCGAAAGAGTTAATTATTCGTCTATAAATTACGCAACCATCCGCAAATAGTCTAATTGTATATTTAATATTATTTCTGCTGTCGTTGACGTATAGCAGAAATAAAATT
Source organism: Dermacentor andersoni (assembly GCF_023375885.2). Lineage (NCBI taxonomy): Eukaryota > Metazoa > Arthropoda > Arachnida > Ixodida > Ixodidae > Dermacentor > Dermacentor andersoni. The sequence goes on from NC_092821.1 coordinate 96,614,212, forward strand.
GGTCCCAATACAGAGCCCTGCGGCACTCCAGATTTTACTATTGATCGCGAAGAAAATTCATTAGTAGTTACAAATTGGTACCGGTAAGTTAAAAATTTACTAATCCAATTCGTAAGCCTACTGTTTATATTAATATAGCTAAGTTTCAATAATAAATGGTTATGAGCTACCTTACCAAAAGCATTCGCAAGATCAATAAATATGGCGTCTATTTGTGATGAGAGAGAAAGGCAAAGGAAAGACAGGGAGGTTAACCAGAGATTATCTCGGATTCGCTACCCTGTACTCACGGAGGGGCAAGGGGATGCAATAGGTGAGAAAGAAAGAAGGATAAAAAAAGGAAAAAAAAAAGAACCTAAGCACACACACGCACGTACACACGAACTATTTCTGTGGGCACTGTCACGCATGCCGCAAAGGCGTTCCTAGTCTGACGCAGTGTCACCGTACAGTCCTACGTCACAGCGTGTAGTCACAATTTGTCAGAAAGTTCCGTGTCTTTCAAGTATCGCAGCAGCGCCTTCATAGCGGAACGCGCTGATGTTCGCGTAGGCAAGGTTCCAAGGATCTTGTTTTCGGTCATTGGGCGCTTGTCCAGTTTGTCTAAGGTGGCTGAGAGGACTGCTCTTTGAGGGTTAAAGCGAGAGCACTGACAAAGAAGATGCTCGATCGTTTCGTTGCACCCGCAGAAATCACACAATGGGCTGTTGGCCATTCCGATAAGGGAAGAGTAGGCATTTAAAAATGCTACTCCAAGCCATAGACGGACAAGAAGGGTGCAGTCACGTCGTGGAAGCTCGGGCGGAATATGGAGCTGTAAATTAGGGTCCAGGGTATGGAGGCGTGCACTTGTGAAATCGGCTAATGTTAGGTCACGCGCAAGGGCGGAAAGTTTTTTCGCTGCGTCGGCTCTCGAAAGAGGAATGGCAACACAGTCGACGCCGTCATGGGCAGATCGGGCAGCTGCGTCTGCTCGATCATTGCCGTGTATGCCACAGTGACTAGGCAACCACTGATATATTATATCGTGTCCTTCGTCAACTAGTCGATGGTGGGCTTCTCTAATCTCTGCGACGAGCTGCTCATGTGATCCATGGCGCAGTGCTGAGAGTACACTCTGTAGGGCTGCTTTGGAATCACAGAAGACTGACCATGCGTGGGATGGTTCCTCCTTAATGAAATGAAGAGCCGCACGCAGTGCTATCAGTTCAGCAGCTGTCGTTGATGATACATGTGACGTCTTTAGCTGTATTTTGATGGATCTTCTTTGTATCACCACAGCGGCAGCTGCGCTTGCAGATGTGACGATTTGTGATGTGCCGTTAATAGCTTGGTGCAGGTCAGAGGCTCGCTCGAATAACTGCGTCTCACATGAGCGACCCTGTTGGAACCCCTGTTGTTTAATGACGAGAAGATTGTGCTCGGTTAAGTATTTCGTAATTTCTGATGATATAATGTGTTTTAATAGTTTACAGTGAATACTGGTCAGCGAAATGGGTCTGTAGTTAGAGACAGATGACGGGTCACCGCGCTTAAACATTGGAATAATTTTAGCTGTTTTCCATTCATGAGGAACGCAACCTAAATCAATATATGGTTGAAAAAGAGCGGCGAAAATGCGAGATGTCATTGGTTTTTTAGTAGTTTTGGACAGATTCCGTCTGGACCGGGAGCAGAGCTGTTAGACGATCAACAGCGGCTTCAATGCCCTTTTGGGTGATTATGATGTCATTCAGGATGGAGGTGACAGACCCAAATTCAATGTTAGTGGTAACGGGAAGTTCGCTTGTAAAAACAGAACAGAAGAAAGAATGTAATGGAGTAGTGACCTCCGATGGTGCAAGGAATTCGTTGTCTTTGTGGAAATGAAGCCTGATGATGACGGTTTGGGGTTTATTACGTTCCAGAATTTTGTTGTGTTGTTTGCTAACATGTTGGAAATATTATGGTTGAAAAATTTGTCGTTAATTGCTTCAATTTCAGTTTTGCCTAACTTGGATTGTTCCCTATAGCACTACCACGCATCATCAGATGTCGAAATTTTAGCTTTTGAATAAGCGCGCTTTTTTTTAATACAGCGCCTTAGGTGAGAGGTGAACCACGCACTTTCAGTAGACAGAGTTATTTGTATTTTTGGTATCAACTTTTCTTTAAGTTCAGTCAGCTTGTTACGAACAATCATCCAGTTATCATTGCTATCATGATCATGCATGCCGCTTAAGAATTCTACACAAAAAGCCGAGAGCTCGCTGGTGATGATTTCAACATTTGCTCGCGCATAATCATACATTGTTTTCTTTTCCTGTACACTTGTTTTGCGCTTTATATCCTATTCACAATGAAGGACGTTGTGGTCACTAATCCAATCTAACACACTTACAGACGCGTTGACAGGTTCAGTGGTCAGCACAAGATCCAAGATAGCCTTCCCCGTGTTTCCCCATAATGCAACATACGGGCAGAAATGAACACGTCGGAAAGCATGCTAAACGCATTCGTTGATATCAATGGGAATCGGGATCTCATCAACCACCTTTCCGGGGCAGCGGTTCTACCATATTAGCTAACTAGGCGGCTAGCAGATGACCGGGCGAAGCCGAATTTTATATTTCCGGACTCCCCCACTACGGCGAGCCTCATAAGCAGATGGTGGCTTTGGCACGTAAAATCCCATAATTTAATTTCTTGATTTTTTTAACTTAGTACGTCTCGCATTGCATGAGACGTAACAAGCCGGCATGCTAGGCCGAACTTTCGGTGGTTGACCCGCCTTAATTTCCTAGTGGCTATGATGTTGGGCTGCTAAGCACGATGTCGCGGGATTGAATCCCGGCCACGGCGGTAGCATCGCAATAGGGGCGAAATGGGAAAAACACCCGTGCACTTAGATTTTGGTGCACATTAAAGAACTCCAGGTGGTCCAAATTTCCGGACTCCCCCACTACGGCGTGCCTCATAATCAGACCGTGGCTTTTGCGCGTAAAACACAATTTAATTTCTTCATTTTCTAACTTTCGGTGGAAGGGGACGATCTCGGCGCGGGCTCTCGCGAAGGCTAAAGTGTGCGTGCTTCATCTTCAGAAGCTTCTCACTATTATTTTTTAGTATTCAAAAACAAGTGGGAAGGGCGGCGATCCCCTCAGTTTTGCTACCAGTGCGATAATATCAATCACCGGCAGGTTCCATCGCATTGGTGCAAACGCGTCCCAGTGATTGCTGGGTTCGTCTTTTTAAGTGTCGCCTGCAGGGCAGAGTGGCAACTCACAACTCACAACTCACCCTACCTTTCACGTCTGTACCAATTTAGCAGCAGAAAGGCAAAATGACTATGGTTATAGATTGAGTCATTACAGCGTCTGCCTTTCGTCCTCCTCACCGATCAAGCAAACGCCGCCAACCAAGAATCGCAAGTGACGACACAACGAGGCCACTGAGGCAACCACCATACCGGATCTCATCAAAGGAACGCGCTTCAATCAGTCGGCAAGTTCGAGAAATTCTGGGCAACAACGTAGAGCAGCTCTCGCAGTGGGCGTCTCCAGTATTGCTCGTGAGCAAAAAAAGGTGGAGCAATGCGGTTCTGCATTGACTACCGATGACTCACCAGCGGAACTAAGAAAGGCGTTTACAATTTCCCGCGAATCGGCGACACGCTGGACTCCTATTGCCACGCCAAGTACTTTTCTTCCGTTGATCTGAAATGTGGACACTGCCAAATCGAAGTAGACAAGAAAGATCCGGAGAAAACTGCCTTCACAACACCAGATGCCCTCTATGCGTTTAAGATGTTCCTATGCGGCCGGTGTAATGCACCCGCGGCGTTTCAACGGGTAAAGGACAACGTGTTGGCAGTTCTCAAATGGCGCACCTCCCTTTTGTACCTAGATGTTGTCATTGTTTTCAAAGAGCACCTTCACCGGCTTGAGATGGTGCTCAATGGAATCAAGGCTTCCAATGACGTCAAAGCCCGAAAATCCAGCGCCGTTCCGTCGGTCATCCCCCAAAGTTCCCCACGGTCCTTGCTTCAGCCCTCTCACTGCTCCGGAAAGGGCCTCATTATGAAATAGATTTCATACTTTCTGCCGATCCCAGCAATGTGCAGGATGTAGAAGTGTTAGGTAAAAATTAAATTATGGGGTTTTATGCGCCGAATCCACGATCTAATTATAAGGCATGCACGCCGTAGTGGGGGGACTCCGCAAATTTGGACCACGTGGAGTTCTTTCACGTGTACTTAAGTCTAAGTACACGGGTGTTTTCGCATTTCGCCCCCATCGAAAGGCGGTCGCCGTAGCGGGGATTCAGTCCCGCGACCTCGTGCTTAGCAGCCCAACACCATAGCCACTAAGCAGCCACGGCGGGTGAGTGCTGGTTATGGTAAAGTAATGTGATCATAGGTTACTCAGGTTTAGGATTCACCTAAATTTGAAGAGAGAAAGAGGAAAATTGGTCAAGAAGAAGGAGACCAATCTAGACGCAGTAAGAACAAAAGCAGAACAATTCAGCCTGGCACTCGAAAACAAATATGCAGCGTTAGAACAGAGAGACGAAGATGATATAGAGGTGCTGAATTAAACAGTACTCGGCTCACTTCAGAAACAGCAATTGAAGTAGGAGGTAAGGCACCAAGGCAACCAGTAGGTAAGCTCTCCCAAGTAATGAAAAACCTAATAAAGAAACGACAAAGAAGGAAATTGTCCAACTCTAGAGATCAGATAGAATTCGCGGAACTGTTAAAATTGATCAACAAGGAGAGAATAAGGCGTATTCGAAATTATAACGTGAGAAGGACTGAGGAAGCAGTAAAAAACTGACGCAGCCTGAAATCAGTGAGAAAACTTGACTTGGACAAGCCAGGATGTATGCACTGAAAGATAAGTAGGGTAATATCGTTACGTGGCAGAATTGCCCTTGCCGCCCTTGCCGCCATAGCACACGACAAGATTGCTGACACAGACATAGATCATGAGATTACCGAAATTATACCGAAATAGAATAACGGGGGAAGTACTTTTATTGTAAACGTATACAGTCCTCCAAAGCAGAAGAAGCGCAAATTCACGCACCTCTTCCACGGTGTGAGCAGGCTGGCTAAAAACAACACGCTCGTAATCGTTGGAGACTTCAACGCCAAGGATCCTAGCTGGGGATACAAGACCACCGATAAAAAGAGTACGACAGTCAAGGAGGCAGCTGACAACATAAACTGCGAACTCTTAACGGACCCAGAGGTCCCCACGAGGATGGCAAACAGCGTCCAGGAGGACACCAGCCCTGACCTCACCTTCGTAAGACGAGCGAGACAGGCGGTATGGGAAAATATGCTGGAAAGCCTGGGTAGTGATCATTACATCATCAAGACGCAAATCGGAATGGCTCACGTTAAGCGTCGGATAGGTACAGCAAAAATAACGGATTGGGATGCCTTTAGACAAGCCTGTGATGGACATCCGCTGGGCGCGATACTGTCAATCGAGGAATGGGGGAATATGCTGAAGGAAAGGCAAAGCGAGTACACCAACGAGATTGACCGCACAGAGCAAATACCGGAGGTTGACTCTAGACTGCTTCGGTTATGGGAGGCAAGACAGAGCCTGACCAAAAGGTGGAGGAGACAGAAGTTTAATATGAAGCTAAACTGAAGATTGCGGAAATTACGCAATAGACAGAAGAGTATGCGGAACAATTGGCGAGAGCAAATTGGCAGCAATTTAGCAATTCCTTAAGCGGAACGCTGAGTACCGCCCGAACGTGGAGCATACTCAAAGCACTCCTGGACCCGACTAAAACCAAGTCGGAGAACAACAAGGCCATACAGAGGCTGGTTCACCAGTTTCAGGGCTCAGAGTATGAGCTCATAGAAAGAGTAAGGCACAAGTGCTTCGGGGACGGTGACCCAGCAGCCTACACGGAGTGCTACAAGGGGAAAGAAAATTCTGATATGGACAGGCCTATAACCAAAGAGGAAGTATACGCAGCAATAAGAAATACCACTAGGAATACGCCTGCAGGCGCAGACAAGATAAAAAACGCGCTTATTCGCAACCTCAGTGATGAGCTGGTAGTCGAACTTACTATCTCAACAAGCACTGGGCGGAGGAGACAGTACCCGAGGAGTGGAAGCATTCGCAGGTAGTGATGATTCCAAAATCTGGCAATAAACTGCAAGTAGAAAATCTTAGACCAATCTCTCTCACGTCATGCTTAGGCAAGCTGTACGAGCGGGTGGTTACAATGAGGCTACAAAATTATATGGAGGACAACGAGCTGTACCCCCCCCCAGCATGTTTGGATTCCGCGCTAAATTATCGACGCAAGACGTGCTCCTCCAGCTCAAGGAGGAGGTGCTCAGCAACGTCCCACGAAACAGCGAACACGTCATCATGGCACTGGACATTAAAGGAGCCTTCGACAATGTCAGCCACGAAGCCATACTCACAGGAATGGATAGCCTGAACTGTGGCAGAAGGATTCATGGCTACGTCAAGGCCTTCCTCTCTAACCGGACAGCAACAATCGGCCTGGGAGCAGTCAGATCAGAGAAGTTTCGCACCCCAAACAAGGGAACTCCTCAAGGGTCGGTCATCTCCCCCATCCTCTTCAACGTCGCAATGATCGGGCTAGCAAGACAACTCGAACAACTTGAAGGCATACGGCACGCCATTTACGCTGACGACATCACGGTATGGGTGAACCGGGGATCGCTCAGCGAAAAAGAAGAGTGCCTGCAAAAAGCGGCCACCTGCGTAGAAACATACGTTAGGGCCAGGGGCCTCACCTGCTCGACGGAGAAGTCCGAGCTCCTAAGGGTGTGGCGAGGCAAACAAAATCGAACGGTCCCTACAAGCGATGAGCTCAGCCTCAACGTATACCTCGCGGGACAACGCATTCCGGAGAAGACCACCATTCGGATCCTGGGGATGTGGCTTCAGTCCAATCAACGGTGCAATCATACTCTGACACTGCTGAAGACTGCCACCATGCAGGTAGCCCGTATGATCAACAGAGTATCTAGCAAGAGACACGGTATGAAGCAGAGCGACACACTTAGGCTAGTCACGAGCCTCGTGGTTAGCAGAGTGGTGTATAGCCTTCCCTACCACAAATGCATCAAGCAAGAAGAAGAACAAGCGGACACGATACTGCGAAAGGCGTACAAAACTGCGCTTCACCTGCCGCAGCGCACATCGACCGAGAAACTGCTGGCCCTGGGACTGCACAATACCTTCAGTGAACTAAGAGAAGCACTACTATGCTCTCAGGCACGTAGCTTGATGCAGACCCCCACGGGGAGGGTGCTCCTGCGAAGGTATGGCGGCGGCAACATGATCCAAGAGATCGAACGTACCGAGGCCATTCCGGACAAGTATCGCAGTACACTGCGAGTCGCACCGATACCCAAGAATATGGACCGGAACCTGCACAAGGCACGTAGAGAAGCAAGAGCGGAGTACGTGCAGAGAACCTTGGCGAACAAGGACAACACAAGGTATACGGACGCGGCAACGTTCGTCAAAGACGGAAGACACAACAGCAGAGCAGTGGCGTCGGTGGTTAATTCGGACCTCAAGGAGATCACCAGCGCATCACTACAGGACTGCACGGTAGTCGAGGCCGAAGAGGCAGCTGTGGCTCTGGCAGCACTGGAGGGCTATCGATCTGGCAGATCCCTAACAATAATAACAGACTCTCAAGCAGCATGCCGTAATTATACAAACGGCAGAATTTGGCACAGAGCACGCCACATACTCTGCTCATGCGACCCGGGAAACAAAGTTCAGCATACCATAATCTGGGTACCAGGGCACACTGGTATAACAGGGAAGCAAGAGGCGGATAGGCTAGCTCGAGGGCATACCAACCGGGCGTCTGACACATCCAGCCTTGAGGAACCCGAGTCAGTACCCATGGGCTACTCAGATATTTTAAATTATTATAAAGGGGTCAGACTGAAGTACCCACCCCCGGATAAGGATCTAAGCAGAGAGGATGCTGTTGCATGGCGACAACTGCAGACGGGTACTTCCCGAATCTAAACCTTCTGAATAAAATTTTCCCTACACAATATGAGGCTAAGTGCCCATGGTGCGGAGAGAAACCAGATCTGTACCACATATCATGGGCCTGTCAAAATATTGAGTCCCCAACTATCTATAAAATTAAAAACCCGAGTGCGGAACAGTGGGAGAGTATGCTTTCCAGCGTAAGCTTGAACGGCCAAAAGCGCCTAGTAGAGCGAGCTCGCGGGTTGGCCATACTCAGTGGAGCCTTGGACTAGGGCACCAACCCTGTGATTGCAGACAGGAGAATTCATCAGAAGATGGAAGAGGCCGTCTGAAGCCTCGAAGATCTCTTTTCTAGAACCCAATAAATGTTTTCCGATCCGATCCGATAAACAAGATGGTTGTCGAGACCGATTTCCCCTTCACCCGTCAAATCGTCTTCTGACAGTCACCACTCCTCGCTGTGCCGTAACCACCTAATATACTTACACCGTGGCCGTAACCTAAACCCCACCTCTAAGGAACCGTCTCGGCACTAACTATAACGGAGGTAAACTCACAGCAAAGTAAGGCTTCACCCGGGACACACACACAACGTGCGTGCGGATATGCGATTCCAGCAGAGCAATTCCAGCGGAGCGATCTCGTAGTTCAAATATTCAAGCTGGAGCAATAACGTGTAAGGCCCTGTGTAGCACAGCAGCAGCTTTTCAGACAAGCCGACGTGGTGACGTGGTGTCCATAGGAGGACAAGGGAGCCAGGAGGAAATCGAACATCCCGATTTCGGCTGTCGTGCCGCATCTTCTGCGCGGCCTGAGACACAGTGAGCTGAGAGCCGGCAATCTGGCATGCCATGTGAGCCCGGGCGAAGACGTCTTGAGCATATTTAGCGGGATTGTTCATCGAGGAAGGAAGTAGTGTGTCAAAGGGCAAAGAAAGGTGGCGGCCCTGACCAGTGAGGAGCTGCCGGGGTATGCCGTTATGGAGGACGACGTCACGTAAAAGAAAACCTGCCACCTCGGTTGCACAGATTGTGCGCAAAGATCGCGTGATCACGTACCGGGTCGCACAATCAGACGCGACAACGACCCACCTTTGCCAGATTTTGACGTCGGAAAAGGGCCAAGACGATCAAGACCATCGCGAAAGAATGGTTCCAAGGGCACAACCATGGTTGAAGGCGTCCAGCGGGAAGCACCGCAGGTATTTGGCGGCACTGACACAGCGCACAGCCTGCAACCTAGCGGTATACAGAGAGGTAGAGGCCTAGGCAGTAGAAGCGGCGCCGTACGCGGTCGTCAGTATGCGAAACGCCCAGGTGGCCTGCAGTAGGGGCGTCATGCAACTGCCCAAGAACTGATGTCCGGAGATAGCCTGGCACAATGAGTAAAAATTCTGGTCCTTGAGGGCCCAAGCTACGACGGCAGAGAAAGTCGTTGCGGAGCATGAACATGTGCAGCGTGTGCTCCGAATGTCCAGAATTGAGACAGTTGATGAGAACGCGTAAGCAATGACGCCGTTGTTCAGTGCGGATGTCACGCAGATTAGAAATAGCCAAGACGCAAGAGTCGGTGCCTTGCGCATCATATTCAGTACGTTCGACAGGATGACGGGAGAAGCACGCGGAGTCCTTGTGCAAACGGCCGGACTTGTGTAAAACAGCAAATGAATATAAGCCGTACACAGCGATATGTCACGCATGCGCTGTAAGCCTTCATTATAACGTATCACGCATACGCAATACGCTAAGTTGCCACGCTCGGTTCTCGGATGTTGCGGCACGGAGGCAGGCAGAGTCTCTGCCTAACCTGCAAACACTTATTAAGCGAGGTTGTGCCACCTAAGACAACATATGGTCATGCGTACATTGTTTTACATCTACAGAACTCCAATTATTGCATGGTTGTTGCTTTTACTGCAATGTCGCTGTGCACCAAGACGCTCCCTGATTCCCAGTTTTCTTGAATCTTGTCGCGAATATTTCCGTGAAATACTTTTCTGATCAGGTTGTGGACGCGAACTTCAGTGCTGTATCTTTAAGAATGTACGCGAACGCATGGTGGCACATGTTTGATGAGAGAATGGAATTTCGTTTGTGTTCAGATTCGACAACCGGTCACTGTGCTCGCCACTATTGTTTTGCCCTTATGGTTGCGTGTCCCTTGTTCGGTCTTGTTCACTCAAAACCACTCCGATTTCAGGCTCACACTTTTGTCAGTACTTGATGCATGGCTGCCACTGCACGCTGACATACAGCTCGGCCGCAGGTATGCTTTATTTGCAGCCAGCGGGCAGGAGGTTGACTCAACGCTCTTCTTTGACCACTTTTATGCATGTGTCACAAACTTGTCTGGATATGCTCGTTTTGATTGGGTAAATTCTAGAAGGTGCAACAACTACAAATTAACGTTTCAAAAAACTCGCGCGACGCACTCACCGTCCAGGAAAAAAAAAATTGACGACGTTCAAAAATGATGCTCTGACTCGTATCACGGCCGCGTGCTCCCGCGACAGCGAAAATCCTATAGTAGAAAATACGACAGCAGAATATGAATGCCGCGAAGGCGATTTATCGAGATTGAATTGGACTCGGGTCGCGGCTATTCTTTGGAGAAACGTCGCTTTGATGCTGTAAACAATTGGTGACAACAATATCTGTAATCGTGGAACTCAAAGAGCGGGAGGGGGAGGGGGAGGATGGCTCTGAGCTTATATACCTTTAATCGGTGCTAATTCTTGGCCTTGAGTTCCACGGTTCATACTAACAAACGAGCAAACCATAGCGAAACATATTCCTCCTCGAACTTAGGCCTTTACCACTCTTGTTATTCCGGCCCTTATACCACCAAAATTCAGTTTTCTTACCATATTCCACCGCAGAAACATCGACGTAAAGTCGATTATTCTTCTAGCCTGTAGCTACGACAAGCGTAAAGGCGTCCTCATTTATGATTTACAGGATACTGGTACACCAGAACTAATTATACCCCATAGTTTGATTGCTATTTTAGCATGCTATTCATGTACAGTCGTCATCGGCACTGCTTCACAACGCCCTGTTCTGTAATATGCTGATCCGTACTTTAAGATTAGTGTACTGCTCTTATAATTGTCGTGAATGAATCGCGAATTGCTGAAACGCTCTCAAACACCATCGGTTTAAATAGCGCTGACATGGACCTGGCTTGGCGCGAGCTGTTGCATGCAGCGCCATTAGGGCCTGTTTCATAGTTTCGTTACCTTCTCGGTTGTCGCTTCTTGCCACCTAAGCGGCAGACCTGGTGGGATGGAGCAAAAGTTGTTCTCTTACGCCATGCAAGTGATACTGGAGCTTTTCTATGGTCAGCTTTGCATCGACGTCATAAAATATTCGCTATTTCAGCGACATTGAATGTTACCACCTTGATTTGATGCTGCTGGCGTGCGTGAAGCCGGGTTGAAACAGCTTTCGTTCGGAGCGAACATTAAATATGCAACTGCGGCTTAACATTTCGTGTCGGTAATAAGTTTTCTTTTCACCATACCTCCTACTTTCAAGGTCCTCTCATCATCATCATCACCATCATCATCTTCCTATTTTAATTCCACTGCAAGAAGGGGGTGATCTCCAATTACCCCTGTCTTGTTCCAACCGGTTCCAAGCTGCGCCTGCAAATTTCCTAATTTCATCGCCCCACCTAGTCTACTGCTGCCCTCGACGGCTCTTCCCTTCTCTTGGCACGCATTCGGTAACCCTTATGGTCCACCAGTTATCTAACCTACGCATAACATGGCCTGCCCATTTCTATTTTTCTCTTAATGTTCAATTAGAATATCGGCTATCCCCATTTGCGCTCTGATCGATACCACTCTCTCCCTGTCTCTTAACATTACTCCTAACATTCTTCGTTCCATCGCTCGTTGCGCGGTCCTTAAATTATTCGAAAACTTCTTCGTCAGTCTCCAAGTTTCTGTCCCATAGATCGAATCCAGTAAGATGCATTGATTGTACACCTTTCTCTACAATGATAATGGTAAGCTTCCAGCCAGAATCGCACGATGCCTGCCGTAGGCGCGCCAACCCATTTTTATTTTTCTTTAAATTTCATTCTCATGATCAGGGTTCTCTGTGAGTAATTGACTTAGACGTACTCCTTCACAGATTCTAGAGGTCAACTGGCGATCCTTAACTCTTGTTTCCTTACCCGGCTATTGATCGCTAGCTTTGTCTTCTGAATAATAATCTTCAATTCCACTCTTACACTGTCTCTGTTAAGGTCCTCAATTATTTATTGTAACTCGCTCACATGTTGCTGGACAGGGCAATGTCATCTGCCAACTGAAAGTTTCTGAGACATTTGCCGTTGAACCTCACTCCTAAGCCTTCGCAGTATAGTAGCTTGAATACTTCTTCTAAGCACGCAGTGAATAGCATTGGATGGATTGTCTCTCCTTGTCAGATCCCTTTCTTTCTACTTATCTTCCTACTTTTCTTGTGGAGAATTAAGGTAGCTGTAGAATATTTGTAGATATATTTCAAGATATTTACGTAAGTGTCATGCGCTCCTTGATTACGTAATGTCTCTATGATTGCTGGTTTCTCTACTGAATCAAGTGCCTTTTCGTAATTTCTGACAGTCATATAGGGAAGCTGATGGTACTCTTCAGATTTCTCGATTACCTGACTGATGACATGACTTATTGTAGAGCATCCCTTCCTGAAGCCAGTTTGGTCCTTTGGTTGATTGAAGTCCTGTGTTGCTGTTATTCTATTTGAAATTACCTTCGTGAATATTTTACACAATACTGGGAGTAAGCGGATATGCCTATATTTTTTCAATTCATTATCGTCTCCCTTCCTGTGGATTAGTAAAATGTTGGCATTCTTCGAGTTCTCTGCGACCCTTGAAGTCGATAGATAGCTTGTATAAAGGGCCGCTAGTTTTTCAAGCTATATGCTTCCTCGATCTTTCAATAAATCAACTGTTATTCCATCTTCTTCTGCCACTTTTCCCTGTTTCATGTCTTGCAAGGCCCTTCTAACTTCATCGTTAGTTATAGAAGGAGTCTTTGTAACCTGTTTATTACTAGTTCGAATTGAGAAATCCTGGCTCATCTGGGTACTGTACAGGCCAGTATAGAATTCTGCTTCTTTTACTATAGCTTCGAGATTGCTGATGATGCTACCCTACTTATCTTTCAGTGCATAAATATTGGCTTGTCCCATGTCAAGTTTCCGTATCACTGATGTCATGCAGCGTCCATTTTTTATGGCTTCCTAAATCTTTCCACGTTAACATTTCGAATATCCCTTATTTTCTCCTTGTTGATCAGTTTTCACAATTCCGCGAATTCTATGTTATCTCTTGAGTTCGACACTTTCATTCTTTGTCGTTTTTTTATTGGGTCTTTTGTGACATCGGAAATCTGGCCTACTGGTCGCCTTAGTGCCTTACCTCCCACTTCAATTGCTGCTTCTGAAGCCAACCTAGTTACAGTTTCATTCATTGCCTCTATGTCATCTTCATCTCTCTGTTCTAAGGCTGCATATTTGTTTGCAAGTACCGGCATGAATTGATTTGCTTTAACTCTTGCTGCGTCTAGGTTGGCCTGCGTCTTGCTTACCAATTTTACTCTTTTTTTCTTCAAATTGAGGTGAATCCTAGACCTCACTAACCTATGATCACTGCACTTTACCCTACCTAACACTTCAACATTTTGCACTATGCTGGGATCGGCAGAAGATATGAAATCTATATCATCTCTTGTTTCACCAGTAGGGCTTTTCAAGGTCTACTTTCTGTTGCTACGCGACCTGAAGAAGCTGTTCATTCTTCGCAGCTTATTTCTTTCGGGGAATTCTACAAAAATCTCTCCTCTAGCGTTCCTAGAATTAAAACCGTAGTTGGCTTTTTGACCAGCTCGCTAGGAGGAATAAAACGTTCTGTGGCTTAGTGTGGTCTGACCACTTATTGCAGATCTGCTCCATCACGTGCCGCCCAATTCCCAATTTCGAGTCTTCGTAAGTGAAGCTTGCTAAGGTGCAAGATCCTACGCTTGCATGCAGAATAAACTGAGATTTTTCGTCGAGGTTCATCGATATGATCGGCAAGATCTTTGGGAATGCATGCGGTTCTAGTTAGTGTTGCGAATTCCACAGCAATTCCCGAAGCTTCCGGATGCTTGTCAATTTTTTTTTCTTTAGCTTTGGCGGTGTCTTCTTTGATATTGCCGTCATCATCATCATCAGCTTGTTTATTGCCGTCATGAACGTTGCTAAAGCTGAAGTCCTAACTCTGTGGTCATGGTAAGCCCTTCCACAAAATGTCACGAATATCACCTGGGTGTGCTAGTGCCCATGCAGGGGAAGAGGAAAGAAGAGAAATCAATCAATCATAAATTATCTACAAGCGTTCTTTGCTTTCTAAACCAAAACTCAGCTGTGCGCTTCGCGTATTCAATGCCGCTGCTTGTGCTGGTTGTGTCAGCGGCTTTTATATATTCGTGATCGAACCTTCTGGTTTCCCCCACGGTAACGAGATAAGTTCTAGATCACAGCCTTTTCGATAATTAGCAGGCCTGTCAATTAATACAAGGCACTGTCGTTTATAAAACAACGACGCCGTTCAAGAATTGTGATTTATCTTATATCGTGAGCACATTCTCCTGTGTTAGCAGAAGCGCAATACAGCCGAATATCCGAAGCGAATTATAATCCCTTAGCTGAAGGCAGTAGTACACCAGGGATACATTCCTCCAGCGAAAATCTCCCACAGTCCTAAGTATGAATAAAGTTTATTTTCTCTCTCTTTAGCACAATAGTTAATAATCTTCAGTTCTTACCAGCTCCCTCCCCCACCCCCACCCTTTTCGACAGAAGAAGTAAATGAATGACCCGCGTAAAGGTTTATTCCTCATTACCATTGACAAAAAAAGCAAATACTACATTTCGGCTTAAATGCTAGGTCGAGCCACGTGACTGTCAAGTAATTAAATGGTAACTTACTTGTGCTCCTAGAACTCCTTACGAGAATAGACGTACTCCAAAAAAAGGGCAATAAAAATAAAATAGCCATACACAACTTCGCCGCCATGCTCAATGTAATAAAATTCAACATAGTCTGAAAAACAAATGTAAGCATATTTAAAGCGTTTTTACAGCAGCGCTTAACCAGAGTGTTCGAACAGCACTCATAATCTTACATTCAAGGCTGACCAAGTAGCATTATAATTTGCTAAATAATATTCAGATTAGCTGTCTGAAAAGCAATTCAAACAGCATGAAAATTGGCGTGTTTTGTAATGTTAGCGCATTGGCTTCTTTCTGCATATGTGACAAAACTAAAACACGCACATACAGGCGTACGTGTCGGCGCAGACACAGACCACCAACACTGTAGTGTCGTCTCTTCAACTGTGGCCATTTTCGTGCGCGCGCTCCTTTTTGTTCGCCAAGCTCACACGAAGCAAAGTAATGTGTTGACTCATGTATGTATAGAACCTTCGCCGAATGTATTACATATTTGTAAAATACTGAACGTCCAATAACAACCTGTTTACTCGTGCTCGCTGTACTAAGAATAGTAATGGAGTTCGTGAGAAAGAACAGACGAACACATAATATCGGCACTCGGTGAGATCATTCAAGCGGGACAAATATGCCATTACCATGCAACAAGTTCAAAATTGGTCAAATTTTTATCCTTTTTGTAATGATATCCCTTACAGAACGCTGGCATCTTCCGAAGCGGTGTGTAAGATATAAATTGTAGAAGATATAAAACTTGTCCCAATATATTAAATTTATTGCGCTTTGCTAACTTCCTCATTGTTGAGTTGCAGCATACCAACATTCGCAATCAACATGATATAGGCGCACTCCAGCAGGACCTCAACAGCACAGCCTGCTGGTGTCAAAAGTGGGAACTTAGCCTGAATACTGATAAATGTTACCAGGTAACATTTACTAAATCTAAAATCACTAATGAACCTACTTACAAACTGGGAGATTCCATACTCAGGAAGCTTAACGAAGTTAAATATTTAGGTGTTCATCTAACTGCTGATCTGTTCTTTGCCAGCCATATTGATATGACCGTCCGGAAAGCCGGGAAAATGCTTAGTCTACTTATACGAACCGTTAGAACTGCCCATCAGATTCTTAAAACCATAGCATATAAGTCGCTGGTAAGTCCCCAATTAGAATATGCCACCGCCTTGTGGGATCCCCACCAGCGGTACCTGATAAGTTAGAAGGCATACAAAACCGCGCTGCCAGGTTTATATCAAAGCAGTACTCCAGACACGCAAGCATAACAGCAATAAAGAAACACATCGAACTAGAACCGCTACAGATAAGACGCCAGAAGCACCGACTGAAACTTCTGCACGCAATATACGCTGACGCGACAGGCATTGACAAGCTAAAATAGCTTAAAGCACCCCACTATATCTCAAACAGAAGAGACCACAGTTTTAAAATACGTGAGATTTCCTGCAAAACGAACTGTATGACGTTTTTTTCCCCGCAGTATTCCTGAATGGAATAAGTTGCCACTTGAAGTTGTGAGTGCACCTCGGGATGCATTTTTAACACTAATCAATGATTTGTAATTGCAATTTTCTTCCAAACCAATGACTGCAGGCCCAATGGACTTTTTTTTCCGGTACTGTTATTCATGTACTTTTCTCATACACTTTTTAACGTACTTTTTTCACGTACTTTTCTCATGTACGTTTTTTAAATCTTGATGCATTGCTCCTTTGTCATCCCTCCCTTTTGTGTGATTATATTCTCCTGCTAGTCACTTCATGTTGTACCCACTAAATAAATAAAATAAATAGTCAACCTCTTGTTACATTTCTGGAAAATTTCCAATTTCCGCAGTGTGTACACAAAAGTTATGCTATAGATCAAAAAGGCGTTCGCAACAGTAAGCTTTCTTTTTTTTAAATTAAACAAATCATCTCATTATTCGCTTTGTGCGCAATGAATTAGGTGCTTTCTGCTTCGCCTATGTTAAAATGAGAGCTTCAGGCACCCAGCTTTCGGTTATTTCGGGCATGATTATTTTGAATACTCACTTTCTAATATTCAAATAGTTTCATCACTATTTTTGGTTTTTTCATCAATTATTACTGTATGATACAATGTGTACTAAGGTATCGCAGTGTGAACAATTGAATGCATACAATACGAACCACACTTTTGCTGCCCTAAGGCAGATTGTTTTAATTGTGGAAAAAGAACTCACATTTCTTGCCCTCACTTCGGGAATGATAATAAAACGGCTGAAAAAAAGGATGACGCCATAACTACGCGACATGTAGTGTCGGGAACCAATTCACCTTCATATAAGCTATATTCCACAAAATATCAATATTAGAATGATGTCAATGACTTTTGATTTCTCGTAACAGTAAAATTTTGTGACGTGTGCAAGTCAATTTTGCGCAGTCAACGACTGTAACGTAGTGCAATATTATTGCAATAACTAACTTGCTACGTTGCGTTAGGTAACGGCCGTGCAAATTCAAAGTTCCTACAGGTGCATTACTTTGCTTCGGCCCCGAAATAACCGGTAGCAATAGTCTTTGCGAAACAGCCCTCCCTTCAAAACCGCTCAGCCCTCAAAAAAGGTGTTTGTAATAAATCAGTTGCCAGTGCCGAGTTTCAGCATTCATTTCCTATACAGAAATGTGCACCACATTCCTCTCAAGGAATAAGTTTCTATAATATCGCAATTGAAAGTGTACTGTTGAAAATTATTAACGCAGGTAGTGACATGCACAACAATTTCCTTCAGCCAGCCTTGTTTTAACAGCTCCATTTGCATAAAATGCCGACTTTCGAAGCATTCTCTATGCACACTTCTTGCTACGCAGAAAGTCATTTAAAAGATCATTAGTACACCAACCACGTATACTCACCTTCGTGCCGGGATAGATGGGTCCGTTCAGTCGTAGCCACGGTTACCTGCAAACACTTATATTGTCTTGATGCCAGTGACGTCAACATTTCTTATTTAAGGCTTGTTCCGTCTACATGTGGTATAAAGGTTACACAGAGGGATCTAAATATTCAAGAAATTAAGGTCATGCTTCCTAAACGACATTTCATAGTCCTCTTAAAGAAAATGGCTAGTGCGCTCCAACTTTTGGCAAGCATGAACTTTGCTATATTTATGCGTCAGCGCAAAATATCACGCTCAAATATCTGGGCTCTCGCGGCATTCTTTTCATATTGTCTGTCTATTAGGCTCTTCTACTGCTTGCCTTTTTACAGCGAAGCTGGTTATACGGACCCTGTCCAGTCGTTGTCAGAGTTTGCTAAAACTATCATCAGCAATGGCTAGAGAGTCGTCGTCGTCTTCCACGGCTGGCTCCGCTGCCGCTATTCATTCCAGAGTGCAATTTCACTTCTCTTCGGCCATCGTAATGGGGAAGCCGCGTTTAGGGGTGTATGAGCCGTTGCTTAAAGGGGTATGAGCCATTCATTGTCCTACGTGACGTAGAGATTTCATTTTGAAGAATCGCAAGTGGCAGTGCCGGGTGGACGCTGCTAACGACACCACCGAGCAAACTCGAGACATCGAAAGCAAGCGACAACGGTGGACTGCGGGCATACCGCCTCTGACGTCGTTTTCTCCATCGCAGCCGAACTTGTGGGTAACTTCATTACGAAGCACAAAGACGTCAATCGTCAAACCAAAACAACCAATCGTCTAAACCATTGCAGCGCCCGCATCTCCAGTGGTGGGCCTTACGCCCAATATAGGGAGCTTCGGATTAGTGGTTCCGCACATTCCATCCCAGCTACAACTATGCGAAGACCACAAGTAGTGCGCACTCGTGCGGAAGAAGCTGCCTGCCGCGAGCGTCAGCGAGAGTTGGGTAGTGAACGACCTCGTCGTCCTAGAGCCTGCCTCACGCACAAAAAAAAAAAAGAAGTACTGGAAGAACTGAAAAAGAAACTGCTAAAGCATACTCAGTACGCGAAGCACGCTAAAGCGAAAATGAGATGAAAGATTGGTGAAACAAAAGATTTACAATTGAGACAACTTGCGAAGCTTGACTTTAATGGTATAACACTTGGTGCAGTTAACACAGCTTCGCTGTTGGACCATCTGCACCAACTGGACGCGACGGTAATTGTTTCTTTGTCTACATTTGCACATGTTTTTTTTTTTCAGTCTAAGTCCACCATACTATTTTTTCTTAGTACTCGGAGAAAAACCATCAAGCGACTGACTGGAAAACTTTATTGTGGTCCTGCAGCACGCGCTTAGCGCGTATCGGGCGTCTCTCACGTAGGGACCGACAGGGAGTACCTGGCGGCTGCTTCGCGGGCCCGCTGCACGGCTGACCCATTGCTGGTCGGCGAGTAGTGAGCTTCTGAGAGACTTGTCCCACTTGTCCGAGATAAAGTCGGGAAGAGAGTTTCTACGCTCCCAGAGCATATGTGCGAGTGTCACCGTGTCTCTGCATGAGGGGCACGTGTCACTGGGGTGCTCGTCGGGATAGATAACGTGTAATTTGGAAGAGTTTGGGTACATGTGCGCCTGTAGTAAGTGTAGTGATAGTGCTGGCGGCCTGTTAAGTTTGAGGTGAGGTGACGGAAAGATGCGGCGCCCCATGTAGAAGTGTTCTGTGATTTTGCTGTACGTAATTAGCGCGTCCCGATTATCCTGTAGCTCGACGAGATGGGTTTTCCCGGGGACGGCGCGGTCGGTAACCGCGCACGCGGCCTCGTGGGCGAAATCGATGAGGTTGGGTGGGGCGCCCAGAACCCGGCCGAGATGGGCGGAGAACGAGATGACAGTGCGGTGCTTGAGGGTGCTCAGATCCGTGCTACGAATGCCTGGTTGGAGACTACGCCACGTTCGAAAGCTTTGATGGACTGTCTGGAGTCACTGTACATCACTTCCCGTTTGCCGTCGAGCACGGCCACGGCTAGGTTACTTGCTCCGCCACGTCGTGGTGTCGGGTTAGGACCGTAGCGGGTTTGAGTGTCCGCTGCGTGGATGAGACCACGATCGTGGCGAAGGCTTGGTTTTTGCGGTAGCCGGTGGCGTCGACGAATGTGACGTCGTCCTCTTCCATGTCCATGCGCCGGAGAAGTGCGGTCGCCTGGGCAAAGCGCCTGCTTCTGTTGTGGTCGGGATTTACGTTTCGCGGAATAGGAGCGATCACGGTGAAGTCTCGAATCCCGCGGGAAACCGGCGTCAACTTCGGTGTATACCTGGTAGTCGAGGAGAAGAAGCCGCACTCGCGCAGAATGTGGCGACCCGTCTTGGTGGTCGTGAGTCGGGGCACCGCGTTCGCTCCTGGGCCTCGGCGATCTCTTCTAGCGTGTTGTCACGCTGAGCTGGAGGAGCTTGTGTGGAAGTGAAGATCGGAAGGCCGAGGGCCCGTTTCACTCACTACCTTTTGAATGAGGGCATTGAATTTATTGCGCTCAGCGCGTAGCCGATTGCGCATGGCAGCGACGCAGGGGAAGTGGCAGAGAACAAACGCGTGTACGAGGCGTAGCAGGTTGTCTTCCTTGAAGCCGTGGAGACAGCCACTCTGCGTACGACTCGTATGGCGTTCTTCGTCTTGGTATTGAGCTTCTGCATTGTTTGGGTGTCGGTTCCGCAGGACTCGATTATTGTGCCCAGGCCCCCGATGGAGTCTACCTTGGCGACACACGGCCATCCCTGGTGCGCAGGGTGATGTTGCGTTCGGCTGGTGGTTTCCACCCTCTAAGCTTGGCGCCCCGGTGTTTGGGCGAGTACAGCAACGGTTCCGACTTGATGGGGGAGCACTTGAGACCAGTGTGTTCTAGGTAGGACTCAGCTGTTTCGGCGGCCTGCTGCAGGGCGGATTCCATGAAGCCATCCGACCCTGCGGAGCACCAGATGGTTATGTCCTCCGTGTATATGGTGTGGTTTAGCACGTCGATCTTCGAGAGTCGCGTGGAGAGCCCAATCATCACGACATTGAAAAGCGTCGGCGAGAGGACTGATCCCTGGGGGGTGCCCCGCTGTCCGAGCTCGACTGCTTCCGACGCAAGGTCTCCTGCGTGTAAGACGGCCTTGCACCGAGTAAGAAAGTAGCCGACAAAGTCATATAACCGACGCCCGAGCCCAAGGTCTGGGATTGCCTTCATGATGGACGAGTGCGCGATGTTTTGAAATGCCTTTTACATATCGAGGCCGAGTATGGCACTGGTGTCCCGAGTGTTTCCTCCGTAAAGAATCTCATACTTTCGGAGCAACATGGCGTCTTGTGCAGACAACCTGACTCGGAAGCCGATAATGTGGTGCGGGAGGCATTCGTTGTCCTCGACGTATGTGCCGATTCTGTTGAGGGCTACGTGTTCGGCCACCTTACCCAAGCACTACATTAGCGAGATGGGGCCGAGGTTATCTAGGTTAGGCACCTTGCCCAGCTTGGGAATGAAGATTGCGTGGGCGAGTTTCCAGTCTTCGGGTAGCTCGCCTTTATACCACACTTCGTTGATGGTGTCGGTGAGGTAAATGACAAAGGGGTCATCCACGTTGCGCAGGAGCTTGTTGGTGATGCCATAGGGACCGGGGGGTGGAGCGGCCGTTGAGTTCTTGGATAGTCCGGCGTACCTCTTCGGCGGAAAAGTCGGCGTCGAGGAGGGTATTGTCGAGACCGGTGTATTCGAGATGTGGAGTCAATGGACCCGTGGAAAGCAGGATATATTTCTTTATGAGGGTCTTGGTGATTGTCTTCCGGTGATGCGGTCCGTTTGGCTTGATGGAGTATCTTCGCGAGCGACTGGCACTGGTTTTACGGGTGTTGTTGTCGTTGAGCAGGAGCTTACGGAGGTTCCACGTCTTACCGTTACGGACCTGCCCGTCGATCGAGTTACAGATCTCGTCCCACTGCTGTTTGGAAAGGGTGTGGCAGTAATCCGCTAAGCTCTTGTTTAACTCGGATATGCGTTTGCGGAACCTGCAATTGAGGCGCTGGTCTTTCCAGCGGGCCAGAAGGAACTGTTTGGCCACGAGCAGGTGGGCGCGGCGGCTGTCTATCTTCTCGGAGGGCAGGTCCGTACTGATGGTTTTGGTGGCCTTAGCGACGTCGGTTTTGAGCTGACCCGTGCACGTCTCAAGTTTCGGGGCGCCGTCACGCAGGAGTCGTTCTGCACGAGTGTTACGGAAGAGGTCCCAGTCGACCCACGTGTACGATTTGGTCTTCCTGCAGGAGGTTGGGAAGTGTACGGCCAGTAGGAAGTGGTCACTACCGAGATCAACCGCAAGGTTGGACCAGCGGGCGTCAGCGATGTTCTTGACCAAGCAAAAATCAGGGGTGGTGTCTCTTTGCGTGGGCCTGCTGGTGCGGGTGAGAAAAGCCTTGTCTGTGATAAGGGTAAGGTCCATGTCGTTCGCGTTCTCCCAGAGCTCATTGCCTTGGGGGTGCCGTACGCGTAACCCCAGGTGCGATGCGTGGCAATAAAGTCGCCTGCGATAACGAGTGGGTTGGAGCCGGCGAGGCGGATGGCTTTGTGGAACAGGTGGTTGAACCGTTCTCTATGGTTGCGGGGTTTCCTCTAGACGTTGATGATATGCACGCTTCGTCGACACACGTTGCCAGGGGGAACGGGCGTCTGCGTAAGCACGCGTTTGGTGCGTTGCGACACCATGTACCCGAGCACACGAAGGTTTGAGCTTACCACGTGTAGCGGTGTGCGGCCAAGCAGTGTCCGCGGAAAGGCGGATCCTGGGGGTTGAGCCGACGCCGGATATTCGGACCTTTAAGGCCCCCCGGCGGAGGCAACACACCTCCTTGGCCTCTGCTTCACGTAGACGGCACGTCCGGACTTACCCACCCGGGGGAAACCGGCTGTCGCCTTTTCCTGTCCCGCTCTTCAATCTTGTTTCTTTCCTATCTTCTTTCTTTTACTGTGCTATCATCTCTTCAGCCATTTCCTAATTTTCCTAGGCGGCTTGCGTTAACCATGTGTATGTGCCGTCCCTTGGGTATAATATATTAGGTTATAGTGGCAATGTACGGTTGGCGCCTGCAGCCTTACGCGTTAAGTGCTGCAGCGTCCCCAAGTTGGGCACCGTGGTGGGTAGTCACCATTGCTGCCGAAATGAAACCGCCGAAGTACTATGGGAACACCCGCATTTCTCCGCATACTTGATCGTCACCTACAAAAGAGGAGACGCACCGATGAGCTAGACACATGCTTCAACCGAACAAGAAAGGCCTATCCAAAATACCATGTTGTACACAGGGAGAACTCTGAAAAACAGGCCAGATTCATTTCACCAGTCATAGTTGCAAAATCTTTGACCGAAGCCTCAGGGTCAGCTTATAAAGTGACGAAAATGGCTAGCGGAGACCTTCTTGAAATCCCTCAGAAACATCAGTACGAGAAGCTAGGCAATCTTCTGACATATGGTAACATACCAGTTTCTAGTACACCACACCGATCAATGAATAGCTCATGTGGAGTCGTGTCAGAGGCAGACCTCCAAGATTTCACAGAATATGAACTCCTGGAAGGGTGGAAAGATCAAAAGGTAACTAATGTAAAGCGCATTATCCTTAGACGGGACAACAAAGAAATCCCCACCAAACACCTTGTCCTAACATTTGCATCTAGCGTTGTGTCGCAAACGATTGAAACAGGATAAATTAGGCTAATTGTCCGATCGTATATCCCCAACCTTAGACGGTGTTTCCAATGCCAAAGGTTCGGCCATGGCTCGCAGAGCTGTCGTGGTCAAATAACTTGCGCAAAGTGTGGAGTCCAGGGCCACCCCTCTGACAACTGTAGTGGCAAACCTCACTGTGTGAACTACAGTGGTGATCATGAAAGGTGTCGCCTTGTCTGACCCCTTCCTTTATAGGTATCTTCCTGCTTTTCTTATGTAGAATTAGCGTAGCTATAGAGCCTCTGTAGATATATTTAAGGTATTTAAGTCAGCGTTCTGTACTGCTTGATTATTTAATGCCTCTACTACTGCTGGTATCCCCACTGAATCAAATACCTTTTCATAATCTAATAAAGCCATATAGAGAGGCTTATTGTACTCTGCGGATTTCTCGATAACCTGATTGATGACGTGGATGTAATCCATTGTAGGGTATCCCTTCCTGAAGCCAGCATGTTCCCTTGGTTGACTAAAGTCCAGTGTAGCCCTTATTCTATTGGAGATTATTTTGGTAAATATTTTATATACTACTGGGAGCAAGCTGATAGGCCTATGATTTTGCAATTCCTTAACGTCTCCCGTTTTGTGGATTAGTATAATGTTTGCATTCTTCCAGTGTTCTGGAACTCTTGCAGTCGATAGACACTTCGTATGAAGAGCCACCAGTTTTCCAAGCATTATGTCTCCTCCATCTTTGACTAAATCGGCTGTTATTCCATCTTCTCCTGCCGCTCTTCCTCATTTCATGTCTTGCAGGGCCCTTGTGACCTCATCGCTAGTTATAGGAGGAGTTTCTGTATCCTGTTCATTACTGTGTGTAATTGAGGTATCCTGATTTCTCTGGGTACTCTACAGGTCAGTATAGAATTCTGCCGTTGCTTTTACTATCTTCGAGATTGCTGATGATATTACCCTGCTTATCTTTTAGGGCATACATCTTGGTTTGTCCTATGCCAAGTTTCTTTCTCACTGATTTCAGGCTGTGTCTATTTTTACGGCTTCTTGAGTCTTTCTCACGTTATAGTGTTGAATATCAGTTATTTACGCTTTGTTGATCAGTTTTGACAGTCCCGCGAATTCTATCTTATCTCTTGAGTTAGACACTTTCTTTTTGTCGTTTCTTTATTAGGTCCTTTGATGCTTGTGAGAGCTTGCCTACTGGTTGCCTTGGTGCCTGGCCTCCCACTTTAATTGCTGCCTCTGAAGCAAACCTAGTTACAGTTTCATTCATTAGCTCTATGTCATCACCATCTCTCTGTTCTAAGGCTGCATATCTGTTTGCAAGTACCAGCCTGAATTTGTCTGCTTTTATCTTTACTGCCTCAAAATTGACCTGTTTCTTCTTGACCAATTTTGCTATTTCTCTCTTGAAATTGAGGTGAATCCTAGCCCTCACTAACCTATCATCACTGCACTTTACCCTACTTATCAGTCCTACATCTTGCACTATGCTGGGTTCAGCAAAAAGTATCAAGTCAATTTCATTTCTTGTTTCACCATTAGGGCTTTTTCAGGCCCGCTTTCTGTTGCTGCGCTTCTCGAAAAGAGTGTTCATTATTCGAAGTTTATTCCTTTCTGCGAACTCTACCAGAATCTCTCCTCTAGCGTTTCTAGAATCGACGCCGTAGTGGCCTATTGCTTGTTCCCTAGCCTGCCATTTCCTCATTTTTGCATTGAAGTCACCCATTGCTATAGTATACTGAGTCTGCACTTTTCTCATCGCTAATTCTACATCTTCATAAAACTGATCTAGTTCCTCATCGCCATGACTGGATGTTAGGGCGTAGACTTGTGCTACCTTTAGTCTATACCTCTTATTAAGCGTGATTACCACTACAGCTAGCCTCCCATTAATGCTGTAGAATTCGTCAATGTTGCTGCTATGTCCTTAGGGATTAGGAATCCTACCCCGTGTTGCTTCGTATCTACGAGACGTCTATAGAAGAGGACATGTCCGTTATTCAGCAATGTATAAGCCTCACCAGTTCTTCTAATCTCATTTAGACCGATGATATCCCAAACAATGCCTGATAATTCCTCGAAGAGTCCTGCTAAGCCAGCCTCACACGAGAGGGTTCGGGTGTTAAACACCTGCAAGTGTCAGTTTGCATTGGCGGCCTGTCCGGATCCAGAGATTCTTAGCACCCTCGGCTGTGGTACAGGTCTGACCGCCGCCTTGGTCAGGTGCTCCGCAGCTGCTGGGGACTGAGGGCCATTGGGTAATTAAGTGAGCCATGTGGGAGGGGGAATAGGACAGAATAGAACACACATTTGGCACTCATAATTTTGTACTTACTGGAAGTGAACCTCCAACCTGTGGTAGATATGGTGAGAGGCTGACCGTCCTCCGCGTCTTCCTGAAGTGTCGCGAGGTCGAAGCTGAGAGAAAGAATTATTTTCCTCTGGCATACCGTTATCACATCCCTCTTCACCCGGCTATGTTTCTTGACCAAGAACCGCTATTTAACACCAAAGCAGTCCTCGGTTTCTTAAATTACCTTACCTTAAATTACCTTACATGTTATAAGTCCATTAAATTCGTAGAGCCCCGTCGTTCCAGAGGATGCCGCTGCAATAATCGTTTTGCACAGCACATGCCTCCAGGCCCTTGTATTTCAAAGGCTCTAAGGAGGCAGCAGTGCTCTAGCCAATTTTAGAATCTGATATATTTTATACACTAGATGATATATTTATGTTGTGATATATTATTATGATATATTTTATACACTACACTGACACACTAGATGTAGACTCAGGAGTACCACAAGCGTCGGTGCTCGGTCCATTGTTGTTTCTGGTCTATATCAACGATATCTATTTTTCAGTGCAACCTACTCTAGATCCGACTGTTTGCGAACGATTGTGTCCTTTATTCCAGCATAAATCAACACGCTGATCAAGTCAGACTAAATGATGCATTGCATTCAATCAGTGCATGGTGTGATAAATTGGGCTTGAAACTCAATACTTCGAAAACGGCAAGCATAGCATTTAGTAACAAAAAGAACCTTTCCAATTTGCTTACACCAGTAAAAATGCTTATATTTAAAGAACTAGCCAGGTAAAGTATTTGGGTGTTACACTCACAAGTAATTTGAGTTGGGAACCCCAGATAGTCAGAGCGCTGCTCTGACTATCTCTGTGCTGTCATCCGATTTTGTGACTGAGCGTCCCAAGACATGGGATTCTCTTTCGTCATGGAGGTGTAAGTGCATGTGAGGCTGAGTTCGATATTCAGGACATTTGACAAACACGCTTATATCTACATATGTACAAGAAAACGAAAAGTAATACAGAAAAGCTGATGAAGTTGTAGTCGCCGATCACTCCCGCCATCCGTTGCTCCTTTTATGCCTTGAGTGATCATTGTTTAGTCACTTCCCCCGATCCGGAGTCAAAAGACCGATAACATCAGGCCCCACCAATCCAGACGTCGGTTGCCCTTTCCCACAAAAAGGGAACTTGGTCCAAAACGCACGCTTATCATTATGCAAAAACAAGGAAAGGAGGGGAACGTACGCTGACTCCGATTATGACACGGGATGGACGTATCATCGCACTGACCACGTCTCCGGCCTGGACATGCCAATTTGGGCGGCTCACAAGTGATGGCCGTATCATGCTAATTTCTCAAACCTCTCTTGAACCAAGTACTCCCGCGGTGGTCATAAATCATCCGTGTTAAGAACCATCTTGAAGACGCCGTCGGTCCGTTCCCCATATTCGTGCGAGCCGTGACCGGAAGTTGTCGCGGCGCGAACGACCGATCATAACATCAATAAGATTTTCCATTATCATTTCTTTCTAGGCGTTTTAGAGCTCAGCTAATAGGCACCCGTTCCTGGATTGAGCGTCGGCGTCCTTCGGCGTAACCACGCGAACGCGCCTGTGGCAACGCCCGCCTGTTTGCCATCGTCTTCTTACACATATAGCTGGCTTCGATGCCGCCCATCATGCCAGCGTTCCCACACGGCCCCTCTCTCTGCGAAGGTGTTGATGGCACTGGCCCACTGGCAGTCGGTGTGGTGACTTTGGTGTGAAATGCTTTGCCTCAATATATCGCGAACTAAAAACACGTATCGGCCTGCGCTCAAATTTCGGATCATTCAGTATCGTAACGGTAGGGCGGGTTTTTTCGTATTTTGTTTTTTATTTACTGTGTCTGTTTCTTTCACTTTCTTTTCGTGACTCTTGGTTGTCTTATGCACTTTCAATTACTCTGCACTTGATGACCAAATTTCATGACCTTGGGCATCCTATGCCATTGAACCCAGACACCAGCCGCCAGCCGGCGGAGGGTGTGGCAGTTAAGTGGCACTCAGCCGTAGTGTGGCAGAGGGCGACAGTGACACAGAGAATCGAATTCCTCCCTGTTTACGGCTATTTACACCTATTTTATTGCATCCTCTGTTCCTGACTATTCGCAAATATTTTCGTCATGAACAGGCATCATTTATTACCGTCGTCTTGTTCCCTACGGCATCTCTAAGTCACCTAACATATCGTTTCTTTTTTTAAATGATCAAATGATACCCCGATTCCAGATACGTCCATTCCATCTGAAGTCGACTAAGCAGGTCGTCTTCAAAAGCAAGTGCAGCAGTCTTTAAAGGTTTCTGTGTTAGGTTACACATCCCAGTGCCTCTAAAGTGCTGTAAGCAACACTAATAGCCCGAATGTTAGCCCTCTCCTTGTTCTGATCGCCCTTACCGGTTTCCTCTACCGGTGGTGTTTCGTTACTGAGAGGGGCTAGAAGCAAATGCTATGAAGGTAAACGCCCACATTGTTCCTGCAAGCTGCGCGTTGTACGACAAGCAAATTCAGAACATAGATTATGACTTGTTTTCGATTTACATATCTCGCACGCGGTGCAGAGAGCGGCTGGCATCGTACCCACACTAAACTTGTTTAGGGCGCTTTTATGTGGCTAAAGACACGTGGTGACCTGTGCGGAAAATGCGTTATCGACAAAGGCCCAATCGAATCGTCTCATTATGTAAGTTCCTTAGTGGTAGGTAACCCTTCTGTTCTACTAGATGTCGCGATAGAAACCGACTAGGGTATTCAAATTGCACCCTCGGCCGTGCAGTGCGTAGTAGAAGAGTTTGACCAAGGTAAAATGGTTTAGATTGGTTACTTAAAAAAAATTACAAGATTTTGCACTCACTTTTACCGTATATGATCAACCAAGTGAAAAACAAAATATAGCTTCATCAGAGCTTTCCAATTTCTTCCAAAAGCGAGTTGATCAAGTGTGCATTATTAAGGAGGGCAATCATACGATTAGAATTTCCTGCTCTTACAGCGAAATTTAGCTTCTGGCATAAGTATACTGCATTTTCAAAACTTGCGTTTTGATATGGATGTAATGCCTTCTAACAAAGTCATGATTTGTTCTGAATATTGCAGTATTTTGAAAGTGTGTCTGCAAACTAGAGGAGCCATAACTACTGTTTAGCAGATACAGCTAAACCTCATGAGAAAACAAGCAAGCTGCGGAAATGTGACCTATAATTACTATAATTATCACGCTTCATCCTTCCTCTGATGTCCGCCGCCACATGCACCACAGGTTCCAAAGAAAGAAAAGCATAATTAGCAGAGAAGAACGAAAGCTGCGGTGAATGACGTTCAGTATTTTCTAGTAGAAAATCTTATCTGTGAAATCCACTACGGCCAAAGCTAATATCAAGGTGGTAGCGTAGTGGTTAGTGCATCCAGCTGCCAAAAGCACAATGCTGAATTTACCTGGGTTCCAATTGCGGCGACAGTGGTTGTGAAGAAACGTTTCTGTGCTGAACTGATGAGGCTCAACTGGTCATGGTGAAGCTCAGCATGTGGCGACGACCTGACGACAACGGACGTAGTCAGCATAACACTATCAGCGGGCGAGCAATGCCAAGCAAGTTTTAAGCCCTTCACTGCTGCCACAGTAAAATACTACAGTGACCACTGTGCCTGATTTGGCATGATCAACTGATGTATTTCTCACTGCTAACCCAGACTGAGATACGCAGCTAACGCTCGCGCTTGCGAATACGAATCATTATCGCGATTATGAAAATATAAACGTATACATGTGTGTGTGCGTAACAATTTTCTCTCGCATGTCTCCTTTTTGTTGGGGGTATAAGTCATTCAGATAAAATGGGAGTGTGGAAGTTTTTGTAGCAGTTGGGACAGAAGCATAAACCCCTTGATATAATGGGACTACGCTGCCGATGACTTTGACCAACGCACAAATAAAGATATCGCTGCTTTCGAATCATCCAATGTATACTGTAGCTTTCTTTTGTAGCGAGGAAGGCAGCATTATGGCATAGAACAAATAATCAGAAACTACTTCTAAATACGAGTGCTACCCTGCGTCATGCAGAAAGTCCAACAAGATTCGCTGCTCAATGTAGCTCGTACTATACATTCCATGTCTACCACGTTTTCCACAGTTTCTGCTCCGGTAAAACATGAGTCTGCAAACAACTGCAACATCACCAACGTTACACTGGAAAGGCTGGTGTGAAGCAGGGACACAGCGCACTGCTATTTTTTTGCAATTGATGCATGTTTAAATTCATCCAACAGATTTCAGCAAAGGTTAGCTCTTATAAGCCATCAGGTATAGCATTATAGTCGGCTTGCTAAAATCAGTCTTTTGATGGCCGCCAACGTTATGGCTTGAAATCACAACATAATATATAAATTTTGGGAGATATTTATAATATCATGCAAACTTATTGTGTATGAGCTGTATATTATCTTGCTTCCCTATACTGAAAAAGTCATTACTGCTCGGACAAGAGGCTTTTGGAAGAACGACGCTTGAATAAAACAACCACCAATCTCTAAGTAACACTTGAGCCCGTTTACTCCGTAGTACCAAAAGAAAGAAAAATGAAGCGTGGGTACCTTTTTGGAAGCCTCTCAAAAGCCCAGAATCAATCATCGCTCGTCGCGATGATTGATTAAAGGGCTCTTAGAATCATAAGGCATTTCCGGTCGAGCAGCGGTCAGGCTTTGTCAAGAATACTGATACTGAGACAAGAATATGAGAATATTTCCAAGATACTGAGAATACTGAGACAAGCCTTGTGCTGAGCAGGGATAGCTTCTAATCGTTTTATTTTTATTTTGTAGACGTCATCACTACGTCCCCGCGGAAACTTTAAAACGCTTAAGGTCAATCTACCACCTGTTGGCAGCCATGCGAACTAAACCCTGATGTCCAGAAAAGATGGAAAGATGGATACCTTAATGTGTCACGTGCCTGAATCACCCGTCTGCATATTATATTGTCACGTGTCTCTAAAGAGGACTGGGGACGTTTGATGGGGTCAGCTGGCTTCTCAAAAATAACGGCAGCGCGACCAGGCTATCGAGCGGGCGGAGGTAATACGCGCACTTCGTCCTTCTTGGCCTTCCAGCCTCTACCTTTGCACTGTCCCCACTACTGCAGGTGGCATTATGTAATGTTAGCTTAACGTAACCTCGAGTTCGTGTGGTGTTTTAAAAATGGGAGTGTCGGTTTTTGTTATTGATAAAGTCATTTTTCGTGTTTGCAAGCAGTCTCGTCTTTAAACAGTCGCAATTTCACCCGTGAAGCAAAGCATCCATTGTGGTAGGAAATTGGCAAACAGCTTTAAGAAGTAAGGAGAGTTGTTTTATCGGCCGTATAAACTTACAAACATTTGCCTATTAACTGAAATAACAGGCGTGGTGTCAGCGCGCACAAGCAAAGGTGAACACAACACACTCGATGAACGCGAGCACTGGTTGGCAAAACGCTTGTGTGAGCAAGTGCGGCAGCAGCAGCGAGCGAAGTTACCTTCGCTCGGTCTTGCGCTTCAAAGCAAGTGCGGCGGGAACACAGCCCGCACAAAGTCATGAGCCGTCTGCAGATTCCTTTCAATATGGGCGCGCATGACCGCGCACGGCCGTGCAAAATATGCACTTGGCGGAGTCGAAGCCGCCCCCTGCCTCTCGCGCTGCCTCCCCGCTCTCCTCCATATATGGCGCACGTAATTGAGCCGCGATCGTCAGTTGCCCATGCGCCCGAGCGCGGAATGCGCAATTGCTATCAGAGCACAACGCCGCCCCAACTCCCGCCCTCCCGTCCCCAACGGCCTTTTGCGCGACGGAAGACGGCGCGTTTGCTCTCTGCTTTCTTCGTGCGCGCCAGATTGAGCTGCGACCGCCCGCTTCTCTCGCGTGCTGTCACTCACACATACAGGCATACGACGCGAGGTGATGGTGTTATCGCCTTTGGACTTTCTACGGAACACCACGGGGACAGCAACGCCGACGGAAAGGAATGCGCCTGGAGTGACCATATAATTGCTGTCGCAATAAAAGCTCCAATATCGAGCACCTCGAAGGCATCTGTTTATACGATCCCTTTAAAAGAATCTAAACGTGACATAAGGTTACTTTATCTGATGCCTCCAACTTGAGGAAAAAACAGAAGAGCCCTGCACTGAAACCGACGAGGCTCCGGCACCTCGCAGCAGCGGGACTCTCGCCGCATAATCAGAGCCATTACACTGCTTGGACGCAGGGACCGCATTATCGATCCCTCTTGGACTTCATTAGGTCAGCAAATCTATTTTCATTCATTTAATCATCCTTATTCACCCCCATTCCATACCCTTGTATGCCCTGAGGCATTTATCCTCGCATTAAAAAAAAAAGTGTTGCCGATGTTTTAAATCATTAGTTGCCCCTATACACAGTCCAAACGTAGGTCTATAAACTAGCGAACAACGCGGAGTGCTCATGTCACGACAACAGAAACAGTCTCGGCGACAAGACGGCGCCTTTAAACTTACAAAATAAAAGTTAATGGAAGCAAGAAGCCAGTTAAAATAAAATCTTAGTATGCGCATGATATTGATATAGGCTCCGCCTTGTGCATATTTCATGAGATAGGCGAAGATCAACGGTATAAATTTCCGGTACAAATACTCTCTAAGGTACGTAGAACATTAATGAACACTTTCTTCCGCGTGTATAGCGGCAATAAGCTTCCCACATCAACGTTAATCTATTGTCCTGTAGTATACTGGTGTTATATCAAAGTACTTTACTTATGTGGTCACCTTTTAATGCCATTTTATGAATTCCTATTACAACATGTTTATTTCACCTTTAACAGTTTTACTAATACCGTTTAAAAGGTCTATGCTGGCCGCTGACTTTCTATCTGTTCACGCCTTTCTCTGAATACGTCAATCACTAAATATCACAGAGATAGTCACAAATTTATTACCGCGTCAGTGACCAGAAGACATAAAAAAAAACAATAATAAACCAAGTCGACACAGGCGCGCAGATCAGTAATTTTATACATATAACAAAGTCACTGTCATGTTAATGGTGGCTCTGAATCCAAAAGCGGGATAAAGTGAGGTTTGGTTAGGAACCTCAGATATTGAATGGCTCACACTTTACGCTTTAGCTGCTCGACAACACAGTATACCAAGGCACTCGGTGGCACAAATTGAAGAAATCGCCACTTGGGTTCACAATGCGATCAATTAATGTATACGACTACTGACCGCAGCACACATGTATAGATTTGTCAGGCAGTAACACAACGACGAGCATAACTCTCCCCCCTTACACAATGCCTCTACGGGCCTGCAAGGTATCATTATATAAATAAGTTTTGTCAAACCAGGACAAAGCATATACGCGCTTTTGTAGATTGGGAGTGCAAAGAACTAATACACTGCATGCTTCTTCACAACATCTGGGTAATTGCAACAAACCTGTGCGGGAAAATAAACTTGTACAAGAGATAAAGACTTGACTATCGCACATTGAAGAATATGGTATGGTATGGTATGATGAACTTTATTTAATGTCCTGAAGATCAACCCTTAGGTTGACGCAGGCGGCTCCCACGTCGGGACAGTAAGGTTTAACCTTACCGCCGTATCATGGGCCTTCTGGACGGCCTGTACTTGATCGAAAAGACCTCCACTGTGTAGGACTCGCTGCCACCAGTCTCTCTCCTTGTCACAGTCTGTGAAAGTCACAGGACACTGCCAAAGCATGTGATCCAGAGTAATGATGCCATTACACTTCTCGCAATTGATTGGTATCTCTCTTTCAGGATATGTCGCGTTGACTTTTTCAGACGGGAGAAACAGATATGTAGCACTTTCCGCCCCATCTGCCCAATGGTTCGGAGAAAACTATATTCTAGTTCACGCGGAATGGTGATCAGGAGGAGAAAAGGGACCGCGAGTTCCGCAGAATTCACTTTGTAACCGCTTATTGTTTTATCTTTTACTGATTTACAATGCTGCCGCTCTCGATCGAGAGCACAACCGGTGGGCTATTTCTATGCCTCATTTTCATCTGTGTCGTCTAGTGACCTTTACTGAGTGGCCTTTAACTGCACAGCGACAAAGTGTCGTAAACTTCCTACTTATGTGTCCTTTCACTTAATGCTAGCCGATTTCAGGAAGAAGCGCACTACGCGGAACAGCCGATGAGAATCATGACCTGGATAAGTATGCGATGTGAACTTTTCAAAGCGCTGCATTTGTGATATCGTGTTTTGGCAGCAATAGAAAGGCAAAACATGATGATTATTTTCCTGAATTTCCATCAGTCGGTGAGCCTGCGAGGTGGCCGCATGGTTCAAGAACACTTGTAGTAGCCTAAATAGTTCGTTAAATAGGATGAGATTAAGAAGTTTGCAGCGACAACATGGCCACAATTAGTACATGACCGGGGTGGTTGGAGAAGTATGGGAGAGGCCTTTGCCCTGCAGTGGGCGTAACCAGGCTGATGATGATGATGATGAAATAGTTCGTAATGGCGTACCAATTATCTCTAAGTATTTAGTGTGGTCCTTTCTCATAGGCCTTTTTGAAGTCTTGGCCGCAATAATTGCGCGTAGCAGTCAGCAAAACAAGGATAGTTTATTATTCATTTAAGCATGCCATTCACCTACTAAGCGATGCAAAGCGTTCTTGAACTACAAAAGAACGGTTATAGAGGCTGTTAAAGTTTAGTTTTTTTTTTTTTTAAACGCGCAACCACGCCAAATTGCGCAGTAGAAATTTTCGAGATGGCGTTTCTTTCAAGTTGTTGGATAGGGCAGGACGTGCAACAACTGGGTACAAAGCCAATAAAATCGGCTGCACAATACATCGCGTCCATGTTTCTGAGGAAGACTAGCATTAATGTGGGATTGTTTGCATAGAAATGCATGTATTAAAAAATGAATTGTACTCAACACACAAGGACTGTTATTAGCGAGCTTAACTAGCAAAGAAATAAGCAGTACATGTATTCCTTTCGCACACCTCGAATCACGGTGGCTTCAGTTGCATTGAATTGGCGTAAGCTCACTGTTGTACAACATCTTGTCACTTATGTGCGAAACACATTCAGCATTTGTGTATTAGTCTTCTGGCCTGTCCACGCTTTTGTTTTTGTTGACGACGTGAATGAAAGACACAGCAGACTGTCATCATTCTTGATGTTCTGACCGCGGGAAAGGTATTCGGCCTCGGGCATTTTCTGCAAAACGGCTCTTTAGTCTACACATTGCCGTTCCTCAACCAGTCCACGTGCAGCCATTGAACATACAGCTTGAGCGCCACGTCCAAAGAGAGAGAAAGAGAGAGAGAGAGAGAACACGCATTCATCATGTAGACAAATCGGCGACAGAGCAATGTGTGCGACCATGGATGGAAATTTTCCCTTCCAAGGAGCGCTTTTCATGATGATGACGCTAATTTATTGGCATCCCCTTTTAATCGGAGCGGGAGCAAATTGTGACCGATTACTAAATTAAATTAACGCTTTTTCCTTTCCGTAACAGGGGTTTTACGTGCCAAAACCACCATCTGATTATGAGGCACGCCGTAGTGTGAGGCTCCTAAAATTTGGACTACCTGGGGCTCTTTAACGTGCAGCTTAATGCAAGTATACGGGTGTTTTCACATTTCGCCCCATCAAAATACGGCCGCTGAAATACGGCCGCCATCGAAATACTCGATCCCAAGACCTCGTGCTTAGCCGCCCAACACCATGGCCACCAAGCAACCGCGGCGGGTACAAATCGTGATCTAGCTTGCTTGAGTTACTCAGGTATGCTATCAATGCTTTTCTTTCTAGCATTCTTGTATCCATCTCTTCAATCTTTAATAACCTTGTACCACTGTCTGTCCGTGTAATGGATCCAATCGTATCAGCCTCTCCGATGGTTCTTTTTTCCACCAATACTCTAAGCATCTCTTGCTTACGTAGACCGCTGAGCTTGATAGTTCCTTCTGATTGAAATACAAGGGCTTCTTGAACTTGTACGTTAAGTACTGGTCTTGTCAGGTGAATACAGTGAACGCCAAAGGTTTACGAACGATGTGTTAAAAGAAAAAGATAAACGTATCAGTCGTCTGCACGTGCAGCCTTGTATTTGCATTTGCAACCTTCACTAATATTTGCACGCATACCAACAATATTGCTCACTTTTAATTGATATGGTCACGAACAACTTGTAAATTCAACATTTACTGAGATCTGGCCACCCATAACCTTTTAAAGCTCACTCGGCATTTTAAGCCTCAATATGGCTTTCGCTACATGACGCATTTATGGATGGATGGATGGATGGATGGATGGATGGATGGATGGATGGATGGATGGATGGATGGATGGATGGATGGATGGATGGATGGATGGATGGATGGATGGATGGATGGATGGATGGATGGATGGATGGATGGATGGATGGATGGATGGATGGATGGATGGATGGATGGATGGATGGATGGATGGATGGATGGATGGATGGATGGATGGATGGATGGATGGATGGATGGATGGATGGATGGATGGATGGATGGATGGATGGATGGATGGATGGATGGATGGATGGATGGATGGATGGATGGATGGATGGATGGATGGATGGATGGATGGATGGATGGATGGATGGATGGATGGATGGATGGATGGATGGATGGATGGATGGATGGATGGATGGATGGATGGATGGATGGATGGATGGATGGATGGATGGATGGATGGATGGATGGATGGATGGATGGATGGATGGATGGATGGATGGATGGATGGATGGATGGATGGATGGATGGATGGATGGATGGATGGATGGATGGATGGATGGATGGATGGATGGATGGATGGATGGATGGATGGATGGATGGATGGATGGATGGATGGATGGATGGATGGATGGATGGATGGATGGATGGATGGATGGATGGATGGATGGATGGATGGATGGATGGATGGATGGATGGATGGATGGATGGATGGATGGATGGATGGATGGATGGATGGATGGATGGATGGATGGATGGATGGATGGATGGATGGATGGATGGATGGATGGATGGATGGATGGATGGATGGATGGATGGATGGATGGATGGATGGATGGATGGATGGATGGATGGATGGATGGATGGATGGATGGATGGATGGATGGATGGATGGATGGATGGATGGATGGATGGATGGATGGATGGATGGATGGATGGATGGATGGATGGATGGATGGATGGATGGATGGATGGATGGATGGATGGATGGATGGATGGATGGATGGATGGATGGATGGATGGATGGATGGATGGATGGATGGATGGATGGATGGATGGATGGATGGATGGATGGATGGATGGATGGATGGATGGATGGATGGATGGATGGATGGATGGATGGATGGATGGATGGATGGATGGATGGATGGATGGATGGATGGATGGATGGATGGATGGATGGATGGATGGATGGATGGATGGATGGATGGATGGATGGATGGATGGATGGATGGATGGATGGATGGATGGATGGATGGATGGATGGATGGATGGATGGATGGATGGATGGATGGATGGATGGATGGATGGATGGATGGATGGATGGATGGATGGATGGATGGATGGATGGATGGATGGATGGATGGATGGATGGATGGATGGATGGATGGATGGATGGATGGATGGATGGATGGATGGATGGATGGATGGATGGATGGATGGATGGATGGATGGATGGATGGATGGATGGATGGATGGATGGATGGATGGATGGATGGATGGATGGATGGATGGATGGATGGATGGATGGATGGATGGATGGATGGATGGATGGATGGATGGATGGATGGATGGATGGATGGATGGATGGATGGATGGATGGATGGATGGATGGATGGATGGATGGATGGATGGATGGATGGATGGATGGATGGATGGATGGATGGATGGATGGATGGATGGATGGATGGATGGATGGATGGATGGATGGATGGATGGATGGATGGATGGATGGATGGATGGATGGATGGATGGATGGATGGATGGATGGATGGATGGATGGATGGATGGATGGATGGATGGATGGATGGATGGATGGATGGATGGATGGATGGATGGATGGATGGATGGTCCGTCCGTCCGTCCGTCCGTCCGTCCGTCCGTCCGTCCGTCCGTCCGTCCGTCCGTCCGCTTTGGAACGGGGCGGTGGGTTGCGCCACCAAGCTCTTGCTGCTATACTGCGTAATGTCCTACCTAGGTTAAACAATAAAAAAAAGAAAAAGAGAACACTATGAACTCCCACAACCAAATTTTCTGATCCCCTATTGCGAACTATGCTTTTATACGTCACCGTTTTTTGTCCTTTCCCTCCATTTCTTCAACCAATCCTCCAATCGCCTCTTACTAATCCCGCATTGGATGGATGTTATGAGCGTCCCCTTCGGAACGGGGCGGTGGGTTGCGCCACCAAGGTCTTGCTGCTATACTGCCTAATGTCCTACCTAGGTTAAACAATAAATAAAAGAAAAAAGAACACTATGAACTCCCACAACCAAATTTTCTGATCCCCTATTGCGAACTATGCTTTTGTACGTCTCCGTTTTTTGTCGTTTCCCAACTTTTATTCCACCAATTCTCCAATCGCCTCTTACTAATCCCTATCGCCAGATATGTTTAGTTTTCCACTGCTGTCGCTGAACCCAAGGGCTTCAAGGAGGCCAGTGGTGCCTTAATCGACCACTGGGTAGACGTCTTCACATTCTAATAAAACATGCTCCATAGTTTCACTAGCTTTACCGCAGCAAGCACATGATCCTTCTTTCTTATATCTCGCTTCATAGGTGCGTGTTCTAAGGCGTCCCGATCTCGTTTCGAAAAGTAATGAGCTTCCCTTTGAGATATCATAAATTGTTTCTTCCCCAATTTCGTTTTTTTCCTCTTAAGTAGTTACTCATGACAGGTATCATTTCCATTGCCGCCACCCATGAGATTATTTCGGCCTCACTGACTTTCCGCTTGACGTTCTCTGTTGCTGTGTTGCCCACCCTACAGGCGGCAAACTTGCTGGTAAGCTTCCTAGTCCTTTTCCTCTACTGTGAATCAATGTTTTTCCTGTACAGATACCTCAACACTCTTCCAGCCCATTCACTTTCTTCCATATTCCTCAGTCGTTCTTCATATTCAATTTTACTGCGAGCTTTCCTCATTTCAAAACTAGTCCGGTCCATATCACCCTTCACAGCTTCATTTATAGTCTTCCCGTGAGCGCCGAATGCGAGGCGACCCACTGACCTTTCATTTGAATCGAGTCCTGATTGTACCCCTGATTTAAAACAAACAGCCGCATTTGCAAAAGTCCTGGAACCATTACACCTTTCCACATACCTCGGAGCCCCTCGTAGCTATTGTATCCCCATAACGCTCTGTGCTTCATTATGGCTGCATTTCTCTCCCCCTTCACTGTAATTGTCTTTTTCTGTGTTTCCATATATCTATTGCTTTCGTCTATCCATATACCAAGGTACTTATAGTCTGTTACCCGAGGTATTTCTTGGCCCTGTATCGCCCCTGTCTGTTCACTGTTTTCATTGAATACCATAACACCTGATTTTCTAGCGCTAAATTTCAAACCTAAATTGTTGCCTTCCTGTCCACAGATATTAGCCAGACGTTGCAAACCACTTTGCTTGTTAGCTAGCAACACACTGTCGTCCGCATAAAATAAACCTGGGAGCTGCTGCTCTATTACTGTACCCGCCTGTTTGTATGAGGGATTAAACCCGATATTACTTCCTTCTAGCGTCCTCTCCATCCTCACCATGTACATCATAAACAGCAGCTGGGATAAAGGGCACCCCTGCCTCAGTCCCTTGTTGATATGAACTTTCTCCTCGCTCCTCGTCCCTTCCCATTCAACGCAAACGGTATTTTCTAGGTAAATCTCTCAAAAGCTGTAGACAATCGTCACCTAAGCCTTCCCCTTCCAGAATATCCCACAAAATGTGGCGGTCTGCGTTGTCATAGGCTCCTGTAATGTCTAAAAAGGCCACATGTAATGATCTCCTTTCTACTTTTTATATTTCAAAACACTGAGTAAGAACAAATAAGTTATCATCTAAACGCCTACCTCTTCGTAAGCCATTCTGAAGTTCTCCCAAAATGCCCTTATTCTCTGCCCACGCTTGAAGCTTTAATTTCATTACCTGCATTGCTAGCCTGTATATTACAGATGTAATGGTCAACGGACTATACGAGTGAATTCTATCTTTCTCCCCTTACCTTTATAAATTAAATTCATTCTACTTTGTCGCCAACTGTCTGGTATTCGTCTATATTTTAAGGTTTCTTCCACTGCTTTCACCAGAGTTTCCCTACTCTTTGGTCCTAGTTCATTATTCAGCCTAACGGGAACCTGGTCTAGCCCTGAGGCTGTGCGCTTAGGAATTTTCTATTCGGCTGTCTTCCAGTTGAAATTTATCAGCACCAGCTCCTTTTCCATCTGGCTCTCTTTCATGCTCTTTTTTCCTTCAGATACAACCTCGGCATTGCCTTGGAATAATTCGGCTGTTATTTTTCGGGTGTACTTTGTTGCCGCTTCTCCTTCCAGTCTGTTTTCATCTTCGTCTCGGATATGTTGAATTGTCGTTGACTTCCTGCCTAATAATTTTACGTGGTTCCAAAATATTCTAGGTGCGGCCTTCTTTTTCTCACGTATTTTTGACAACCAACGTTCCCTTTCACCTTTTAATTTTGCTTGCACCAATATTTGAACCATAGACTTTTTCTCCCGGTATATTTCTCATTTACTGGCTACTTTATCCTGCGGCAACTACGCCTTCTTTGCCTGCCTGTGCTCTTGGGATTAAATTAAATTTTGGGGCTTTACGTGCCAAAACCACTTTCTGATTATGAGTCACGCCGTAGTGGAGGACTCCGGAAATTTCGACCACCTGGGGTTCTTTAACGTACACCTAAATCTAAGTACACGGGTGTTTTCGCATTTCGCCCCCATCGAAATGCGGCCGCCGTGGCCGGGATTCGATCCCGCTACCTTGTGCTCAGCAGCCTAACACCACAGCCACTGAGCAACCACGGCGGGTGCTCTTGGGATGCTTTCTGTCGTTCGGCGATCGTATCTCGCATCTTCCTGTTCCACCAGCTTTTCCGTTTCTTTTTTCCTTTCCAATGAACATGTTTTTTCTCTTTCCGTATTTCTGTCGTTATAACACGTAGAAGCTAATTATATTCCCACTCTTTATTTGGCCATTTGTCAAGTTCTGCCTCGACTCTAGTGACTATATTTGCTTGCATTAGCAAGCAGCAGCGCCGCCTGGCGGAAGCTGTCTATCTATATAGGGCGCTTGATTTCAATATTGATAGCCTTTTGGTACGGTGCGGTTCACGATTGGAAAGGACGTAGGGTGAAACACGGACAGGACAGCGCATTATCCTGTCCGTGTTTCAACCATCCCGTCGTATGAGCTGATTCGCCACATTGTAGGGCGTGTTTATGATTGACCGTTGACGCAGCTTTCCCTCCCTTAGATTTCAGTCGGAGTGACCATTCCTTAAGAATATAATTTCCCGTTACCTAACTATGTATAATGGCTTTTTCTTTTTTGCCGACACCTTGTCAGAAAAGTTTATTCTGGAATCATTCTATGTGTCAATGTGTGTCACCTCAAGATTGTAAATGGGTTTGCATTGTGCAGAAACTTCCTTTCCTTCCATAATATCAACGTGTGCAGCAATGTAAACAACTTTAGGATTCACTAACTACAGTGATGGAACAAAGGATACCTCAGGCAGGAGAGATCCCCGTGCTAGAGCCTATATTGGAGGCTAGTTAACCAGTGGCTCCCCCGCAGGGGCGTTTGCGTCAGCAGGCGTTTGGTGTTTTGCGACACCACGTACCCGAGCACACGAGGGTTGGACCATCCCTCGTGTAGCCGTGCGTGGCTTAGCCGTGTCTGGGGAAAAGGGGATCCTGGGGTTTGAGCCGATGCTGGGTGTTTGGACCTTTAAGGCCCCCCGGCGGAGGCAACACACCTCTTCGGCCTCGGCTTCACATAGAGGGCACCTCCAGACTGACCCACCTGGAGGAAATCGGCAGTCGCCTTTTCCTGTCTCTCTCTTCCTACAACCTTCGTCTTTCCCTTACTTTCCACCTTTCCTGTCTCCTTCTCTCTTCTATTTACTTCCTTCATGGCGGCAAGGGTTAACCTTGTGTGAGTAGCCAACCTTGGTTATGTCATATTGGGTTATAGTGGCAACGTACAGCTGGCGTTTGCAGGCCCTGTTTTTCAGGCCCGGCAGCGTCCCCTTGTTGGACTCCATGGTGGGTGGCTGGCGTTGCTGCCGAAAACTACACGTCCACACATGGCTACTTCCTTCCCTCCACTACCTGATCGCCCTCAGAAAAGAGGGCGCACCGATGAAGTCTTCCAATTTTTTGGCCGCCAAAAAGAATCCCTCCCGCGTTTCCATGTCACCCATTCTGCAAAACCAGATAAACCAGTAAGAACTATCTCACCCTTCCTTGTTTCGAAGTCACTGATTGAAGCCTTTGGTCCTGGATATAAGGCGTCGAGGATGTCCGCGATCAAAAACAATATGCAAAATTGTCAACGCT
Source organism: Dermacentor andersoni (assembly GCF_023375885.2). Classification (NCBI taxonomy): domain Eukaryota; kingdom Metazoa; phylum Arthropoda; class Arachnida; order Ixodida; family Ixodidae; genus Dermacentor; species Dermacentor andersoni. The sequence goes on from NC_092821.1 coordinate 96,656,805, forward strand.
AGTGTCATTTCGGGAAACCCAAATAATTATAACCCCGCACCGCACGATGAACACCACCCGTGGTGTGGTCTCTGACGATGACTTGATGGAGCTCACTCAGGCTGAACTCTTGGAGGGCTTCAGTGACCAGAATGTTATCAATGTTAAGCGAACTAAGATGAGGCGAGACGGTAAAGAGATCAAGACGAAACACCTTATACTCACTTTCGGTTCAAGTGTCCTCCCCGAGTCCATCGGGGCCGGTTATATCAAACTTCGTGTTAGGCCATACGTGCCCAATCCTCTTAGATTCTTTAAGTGCCAAAGGTTCGGCCACAGGTCACAGAACTGTCGAGGCCGGATGACTTGTGCCCAGTGTAGTGAAAACGAACACTCCTCTGAAACATGCCAGAATACCCCACGCTGTGTCAACTGTGATGGCGAGCATGCCGCATACTCGCGGTCTTGCCCGTCTTGGAAAAAAGAAAAAGAAATAGCCACAATCAAAGTAAAAGAAAACATATCATTCAAAGAGGCACGCAGGCGGGTTGCATACCTTCCTAAGGCCAGCTTTGCCGAAGTGGCGCGTCAGGGGGCAGCGTCACGACGGCCTCCGGCGGCTGTCTGACCCACAAGCCGTGAGTCGGCAGTTACGCCATCTGCCCCCGCGGCGGTTGCAGCTAGCGCTGCTCCGTCAACCGAGGAGAAGGGACCATCGACCCCGAAGGTGGGCGCAGCCGAGGCTGCTCCAACGCCCTCGGCCCCTTCCAGCGCTGGCAACAGCCGGTGGAGCCAAATCCCTCAGGGAGCCCCATCGACCTCCGGGCTGGTGGGCGCAGGGGTCTTGCCCTCCAAGGCGGGACTCCCCCTGAAAACCTCTCGCTCGCAAGAGCACGTGTCTGGAGCCTCACTAGAGGCAATGGACACAACACCTATCCTCAAGGCGCACCAAGCGCCTAAGGAGCGCCGAGGCTCCCTCGAACGCTCCAGAAAGGGCAGAACTCCCGTTACAGGGCCTCGAAAGGGCTCTGTAATTTAATCTCTGTAATTTACATAATCACTACTTCTGTTTCTGTACACACAGCACCTACTGACCTCCAATATGGATACACAAATAATTCAATGGAACATCAGAGGTCTTCTTAGGAGCCTTGATGCTGTGCAAGAGCTTATCCAAAAACACAATCCAACAGTGCTGTGTCTACAGGAAACACACCTAAAACCACAACATACAAACTTTCTCCGACCGTATGTCAAGTTTCGCAAAGATCGCGATGATGCAGTCGTATCATCAGGCGGTGTTGCCATTTTGGTTCATAGAAGTATTTCCTGTCAGCGTTTACAGCTACAAACGCCCCTTGAAGCAGTGGCGGTTCGAGCTGTTCTTTTAAATAAACTCGTCACCATTTGCTCGCTTTATGTACCCCCACACTTGAAGTTAAACAAACATGAATTTCAGTCATTCATAGACGAATTGCCAGAACCTTATCTTGTTCTTGGCGATTTCAATGCGCACAGCTCCCTGTGGGGCGACTCTCGTACAGACGCACGAGGTCGTCTTGTTGAACAGTTCCTTTTTTCTTCCGGTGCGTGCTTGCTGAATAAGAAGGAACCCACGTATTACTCCCTAGCAAACAGAACCTTTTCTTCAATAGATCTTAGCATAGCTTCCCCGTCCATACTGCCCGAACTCGAATGGGAAGTTACGAACAATCCTTACGGGAGCGACCACTTCCCTATACTGATACGAACATCTAAAGAAAATGAATATCCTCCACAAGCTCCTAGGTGGAAGATAGACACAGCCGACTGGGAGAAATTTCGAACTCTCACTAACATCTCATGGGCCGACATGTCTTCTCTAGAAATTGATGCTGCTGTGGAGTATTTTACATCATTCATAATAGATGCCGCATCAAAATGCATATCCGAAGTGAGTGGTCTGGCATGCAAACGACGTGTACCTTGGTGGAACAGCGAATGTAGGATCGCCCGTAAGAATCAGAACAAGGCGTGGGGGTTGCTACGCGCTTCTCCCACTGCAGAGAATCTTATGAACTTTAATAACATAAAGTCCCAAGGCAGGCGAACCCGCCGACAGGCCAGAAGAGAAAGCTGGCACAAGTTTTTATCGAGTATTAACTCGTTTAGGGATGAGGCCAAAGCCTGGAACAGAGTTAATAGGATTAGAGGGCGGCAAACATATTCACTCTCCCTGGTAAACACACAGGGCGATACACTGCAAGACCATGCAGACTCACTTGGGGAATATTTTGAGAGCGTGTCAAGTCCAACAAATTATACACAATCCTTTCTCAAATACAAACAAACAGAAGAACGTAAGCCATTAACAAGAAAAGGTCGAGAGAATGAGCCTTACAACCATCCTTTTTGTATTGCCGAATTGAGAGCTGCCTTGAGCGCATGCAACAGCTCCGCACCAGGATCTGATAGAATCATGTATGAAATGCTCAAAAACTTACACAATGACACGCAGGTTACACTACTCACACTTTTCAACACCATTTGGGATGCAGGGTACCTTCCAACCGCATGGAAGGAAGCCATTGTGGTCCCTGTTTTGAAACAAGGCAAGGACCCTTCCTCAGTGGCAAGTTACCGCCCGATAGCCCTCACAAGTTGCATTTGTAAGGTGTTTGAAAAAATGATTAATCGGTGACTCATTCATTTCCTTGAACTGAGCAAAATCCTTGATCCCTATCAGTGCGGCTTCCGAGAAGGGCGCTCCACAACTGACCATCTTGTACGTGTAGAAGCAAATATCCGGGACGCATTTGTACACAAACAATTCTTCTTATCCATATGCCTCGATATGGAGAAGGCGTACGATACGACGTGGCGTTACGGAATCTTAAGAGACTTGTCAGAAATGGTCATCCATGGTAATATGCTAAACCTAATAGAAAGCTATCTGTCCAGTCGTACCTCCCGGGTAAAAGTCGGTAATGTACTTTCGCGTCCTTTTACGCAAGAAACAGGTGTACCCCAAGGAGGCGTGCTCAGCTGCACACTCTTCACCGTGAAGATGAACACGCTTCGCGTTTCATTACCACCGGCAATCTTTTATTCTGTCTACGTGGACGACATACAAATAGCTTTCAAATCCTGTAACCTCGCAGTCTGCGAGAGACAGGTACAGCATGGCCTGGACAGTCTCAATGTGGGCAAACAAGAATGGATTTAGGATCAATCCTAACAAAAGCTCTTGTGTTCTTTTTACAGGAAAGAGAGGCCTGGTTCCGGATCCTTCCTTAGAACTGTGTGGACAACGAATACCTATCAGCAAAGAGCACAAATTCCTAGGTATCATACTTGACTACAGACTCACTTTCATTCCACACATTAAATATCTGAAAGAAAAATGTCTAAAAACAATGAATTTAATGAAACTTCTATCCCAGACTACATGGGGTAGTGACAGGAAGTGTTTAATCAACCTATACAAGAGCCTAATTCGGTCTCGATTGGATTATGGTGCTGTGGTATATGGCTCTGCCGCCCCGAGCGCGCTAAAGATGCTAGACCCAGTCCACCATCTAGGAATCCGACTGGCCACTGGTGCTTTCAGAACCAGTCCCATACAAAGTCTATATGTAGAATCAAATGAGTGGTCACTTCATCTGCAGAGAACATACATCAGCCAAACATATTTTCTGAAAGTCCACTCAAATCCTCAACATCCGTGTTTTAATACCGTTAATGACATGACATATGCTACACTCTTTCGCAATCGTCCCTCCGTAAGACAGCCTTTCTCGCTGCGTGTGAGGGAGCTTAGTGAAGAAATGCATGTTCCACTCCTCGAGCTTCGCCTAATGCATCCAGCCAAGCTACTACCTCCTTGGGAGTGGCAGCTGATACAATGCGACACATCTTTCATGCAAGTTACAAAGCACGCTCCTGAGGCCGAAATCATAATGCATTTCCTAGAACTCCAGCACAAGCATTCCTGTGCAGAGTTCTACACAGACGCTTCGAAGTCAAATGTCGGGGTATCCTATGCAGCCGTCGGCCCATCCTTCTCGGAATCTGACGTACTGCATCCGGAAACAAGCATATTTACGGCCGAGGCCTACGCATTACTTTCTGCTGTGAAGCATATAAGAAAATCGAAACTTCCAAAAGCAGCGATCTATACAGACTCCCTAAGCGTCGTGAAGGCCTTAATCACATTCAGCAAACATAAAAATCCTGTATTTATTGAGCTCTATTCCGTCTTGTGCAAAGCGTACTCACCTAAGCAGCATATCATAATATGCTGGGTACCTGGCCATAGGGGAATTGAAGGCAACGTTCTGGCGGACGAGATGGCCACGCCGATCGCATCGCGAGCCGCTAACCCTACCGCTGAGGTGCCTGTCACAGATCTGAGGCCTTTCTTGCGAAGGAAGCTGCGAGCCCACTGGCAACACATCTGGGACGCGGAAACGGATAATAAGCTCCACCTGATAAAGCCACAGTTATGATTCTGGCCCTCTACTACAATATCGCGCCGAACAGATGTCCTATTCTGTCGTCTAAGAATAGGACACACATTTGGCACCCATAACTTTCTACTCACCGGAAGTGAGCCTCCAAGCTGTGGTAGATGCGGGGAGAGGCTGACCGTACTCCACGTCCTCTTGGAGTGTCGGGAAGCCGAATCTGAGAGAAAGAGACATTTTTCCTTAGCATACCGACAGCACATTCCCCTTCATCCTGCGATGTTTCTTGGTCCAGAACCGCTTTTTAATACAGACACAGTCCTAGGTTTTCTCAGAGATGTGGTCTTACATGTTATTAGTCCCATGCATTCGTAGCGCCTCCTCTCTCCAGAGGATGCCGCTGCGATAATTGTTTTGCATAGCACATGCCTCCAGGCCCTTGTCTTTTTAAGGGCTCTAAGGAGGCAGTAGTGCTCTAGCATTTCTTCTAATCTGATATATTTTACCTATCGTATCATTCTTTTTAAATGCATCGAAATGTTCATAGTACAAGTCATACGTCATCGCCATAATTTTATTACACAGATTTTACGCACTTTAGGGCGTATATTTTAAGGCCCCTTTACAGCCACGTCACACCAATTTCACAGTAATCATAGTTACACTGCACACCCACTACCACAGACATGGCACTCTTTGGCCATTCCTGGCCCTTGCGCCATAAAACCCCGTACATCATCATCATCATCAACCAGTGGCTCAGCTTCCTATGCTTTTCCTTTGAAGTAAGCCTGTCCCATCCTTCTTTCGCCATTGTTTGACCACTTCGTCCCATCTTCTTGTGAACATGTATCTTTATTAAGTTGCATTTTTTAGAGTGATAATTATGAAAAGGGTTTTGTGAATCTAATTGATGGAGTGATATTGGGGGGATTTTTGAGAAAGCATTGTTTTGAAAGTGCTCGTAGTCGGTCTCAACAATGTAACTAACTTTACCCTATTGAAATTCTGAAAGAAATGTTGTTTGCTAAAAACTTAGTGCCTGAGACCAGCCTGACTTTACCCTGAGCGGCAAGACTGAGACGCTGAACTAAACGTGAGTTACGCCCCCTGGTGTAAGGAAAATATAAAGTATTTGAGGCTGACATGTTGCTTAAATTACAAAATTTATTATTTCTAACCAGCCAAAGAAACTTTTACCAATTCAAATGTACTTGCACGGGAACAACTCATACTACGGAGCGGCGGGGAAATAAAGAATCATGGAATAAGCGAGGAGAAGAAGAAAAAGAAGAGAATGATGCTTGGTGAGCTTCTGTCGCTTTTCAGAGCAGCTGTTTTGCGGTCTGAGCTTTTTTCGTTCCTGGTATTGTGGATAATACAAGTGCCCAGCCTTCAAAATAGGATCCGCCATTCGCAGTAGCTGGCAAGAGAAATCACGATTTTTCTGAGATTACAGCTATCCCTAAGTACTGTCTGGATTACTGTACGCCAGTGGCCCATTACATGTAAACTTCCCGGTTTCCTCTCTCCATATTCTCTGTCATATGCACCGTGACCAGACAACGCCCTGTAGCGAGAACGTTGACAATTCGTGATATTACTTAGTTGTTACTTAGGGCGTCACAAAACGAATGCAGCATTTTCATGTCGGTTCTCCAGTGGCATCAAGTGCACAGATGTACTGCTTTGACCATGAAATTCTTGCCGAATCATGACCGGTAATGAACTTTCTTGTTGGTAGGTGTCCCTTCTTGCAAACGTTTCCATGAAATAAGAACAGTGACAGTCATACGGCATGACTATTTTTACCTTTTGAACGAGAAGAAAGGGGGGGGGGGGTTAACCAGGGGCCCGATTTTTATTAATCATATCATAAGAAGGCAACAATAAAAAAAAGCCTTGCTGTCTTTGTTTGTTGGTTTCTTCTGATATGTTTTATATCTTTTGAATACCATTTCAGAAGTAGTTACATACATTGAGATAGACTAGTCCATTACAGAGAAACGTAGCCCACAGTGTCTGCCCTTCATTTGTGTTCAGATTTTCTCATTTCTTTCTTCAGATAATTATGACGGAAGAAAGTGAGCTGGAGCTTGATACTGAAGTTTCAAAACCAGAGCGTAAGTACGTAATATTTAGTATGTCAAATAATTGTGACTGACAATTTCGGCATGCTGTAGAAAGAAAACGCCGATAAAGAACTATAAAAATAATTTCGTGAGAAATGCAACACGTTTAGGCCCCCAAATAGGAGCCACTTTTGTATCGTGTCTCTTCCCGATCAGACGGAATTTCTTAAAGCACTTGATTTCAGATACCTGGGTTCACTCATACATTTTACGCAGTACTTCAAGCTATGTTATTCCCATGTGAAGGACATATGCATTAGATGCAAAAAAAGTAAATTGACCTTTTCTTGCTTCGTCATTAGCGGCGCGATTCAACCGAGCTAGCTTATTGACACTTCTCCACACTGTGATATTTTTTACTCTAAATGTAATGATAATAATTACTAAATTGTCAACATAGTGTTATCAAGTTATGCTCGCTGCAGAATGGTGCCCTCTCCCAGCAGTCTCGTAAGCCCTTCGATGACCAAGCTGACACTACCCCACCTCACCTTATGCCTGCCAACTTATCGATTTCAGCACACAACCGCCATGTCGTGCGTCCGCCGCTACGCTTCGGTTTTCTTCGCACCCAATTTGTGACTCTAATAGACCAAGGAACTACGTCAAGGAAATGTTTCTAATCTGTTTGGCCCACCCCCATTTGCTGTCTAATCAGCAACGATTTTGTCCTACACCTTAACGTTATGTTGTACAAAACCGTAGCAGGCAGGCAAATTGCCTTAGCAAGAATCAGTGCTTATAACCCCTTTATTTAATCCCACAGAGTAATCAGAATACCACTTTAGAAGAGAAGAGAAATAAAGAGTGAATACATTTAAGGGTGGTCTTGCTGTCACGTGAACTATATAATTAAGTAAATTATTTTACACAGGCATTCCACATCATAGTTTCCGAACCTGTTGTTAAATAACAGTTTAATAATTTACTGCCGACGGCTCAAATATGTCATCGGCTTGGCCCATTCTGAGAATGAGCATTCTGAGAATGAGCGTCAACAGTTCACGGACCACGTCATTAAAGAAAAAGATCCACATTTCCGTCATTTGTGTGTGCAGCCTGAGATTTGAGTTTCCAGCCTCAGCTAATGTTTGCAAGCCTACGACGTTTTTCAACTTTAATATTTACGGTCAGGAACGACGAGTAAATTTAACCTTTACTGAGATGTCGCCGCCCGTAAATGTTTAGCGCTCACTCGGCATCTCAAGCGTCAATTTGCGCTTCGCTACATGACGCTATTTTTGGTTGCAACCACGTCATGATAGAGCTTTTCCTTCCATGTAATGCATTTGCCATGCTGAAGTGTAGCTGGCCGTGTTCAGACAGGTGAAAAATGGCCTTCGTGTACCACTGGCAGCACCACCTCAAAAGGACAAATACGTCGCAATTTGCGAGTATTACATTAGGCATACCGGCGAAGCTTATCAGGCACACGTCCGTAGTGTTTTCTGAAACCTTTATCTAGATTTGCCTCCACATATCCGACTTGTCAGCCAATGGCTGACTGCGCTCAATCACGTAAATTATTGTCATCTGCAACATTCACGAAGCTTTTACGCAGCGACATTCACTTTGGCATTTTGATGCTGCATTCGATCAAGCACACATGAGGCAAAATACGTTACCGCGCTTGCTGGTTGTGCAACACTTGGAAGATTCTCGAAGAAAAAGTAAGCCACATTAACAGTAGCAGCCAATCGAACAGCAATGCTATCACCAAATCGGCGGTTCTGTCATACGCTGAACAATATGTGGTACACTAAGGTTTTAGATATTAGGTGCACGTGTGCCCCAAGATTCTCAGTTAATCAGACGTATACTTCACTCGTGACAGACGAGCGCGACAGCTTTTTCTTTCGCTGTTTCTGCAAGATATATTCGCTAAAATATCATGCAATACGCTTTTGAAAGGGATTCACATTGGTTGAAGTTTGCGTTAAATGAAAAACTTCGGCATCAACACACGTTTTTTTTTTTCCTCCTGCATTTCTACACAACACTGATAGTCATTATCATAATCAAAGCGCCTCCATTTGGTGAATGAGAAAAACAAGCCTAATTCTCTTCAGTTATGAACCTGCTGACGCAGTATTTACATTTTTTATCATCCCCATACTTACCACAATGCCCAACGCAGTGACAACTGCTAGTTTTTCACGACAAGGTTCTGCGTCGACAAAATGACACCCTTAATTTACGCCATAGACAAAGGTCAATCAATGGTTCCAAAAGCATCCACTCAGTGATACCGTCACCAAATGCTCAACTAAATCAGTCTGCCGTATCAGATCCAAATTGAAATAATATGTTTCTCTGATAAGCTACTTTGTTTATTTGTCTCTTTCCTTTACAGCTCAGCGTGAAGACGAGTAAGTCATTAACGAGAAAAATAGCTTTCTCTATACCAGTGATGTGGCAGCGATAATTGTTTTGCGGCTGAACTGAGCTATAAGGTGCACTTTAGATTTACAAATTAGATACCGTGGGTGGTTCAAGAACTCATTCCGTGAAAGGGACATAAAAAACCGATACTTTTTTCACCCGGAAACCTTGTTTCAGTTGTAGCACTAATGCTTCTCGTGCTCTGAAGCTTATACCATTGCACCCTGCTTGCGGACAGCTAGCAAGTATTGATCTCAGAAGCCACGATAAATTTATAAGATCACCTACAGAGGGAAGTCAGAACAGAAACAGCAACGCCACCGGTAATGGCCACCGCAGCCATGGCCTACTTGTAAAGCGCCCGCCACGGCTGCGGGCTTGATTACCACCGCTGCCGGGCACCTACCGGTTTCCAAATGGGCAAAAGATGTACCCGGCCTGAAGTTCGGCTTTCCTCAGGGGTGACAGGCTTGCGAAAGGAGCGTGCGCCTTAATATTCTTGTAGAAATTCTCCTGAGCACGAAATAAAGGGATATTTGGGCCACTTCCATGGTGGTCATTTCAAATATGTATATATGGGGACGCCTTTTGGTTGGAGACAAACACCCCTTTTCAAGCGTTGAGGTTCCATAATGGCCCAGCGCCAGGCCGGAAGCGCGATTGTGCCTATTTACTGGTAGGTACTCGATGGTAGCACTCGCCTCCCACAGCCACGGCAGATGCTCTTCGACCGGCCTGTCTGCACGTGGCTGGAAAACCAGGCGCTAAGAGACAATTCGTGAATCTCCATTGGGCCCCTTATTCGAGATGGGAGCCCCCGTCCCTCTAGAGCCGAGCACCATGCCAGGGAACATATGTACCCGTTAGCGAAAACCGGTGTGTTTCCTGCTGCACCGAGATTTGAACGCGCTACCTCATACAAGGCGGATGCTCTACCGCTAGGCCACCGCTGCGATACTTCGTTACCGTATCACTTGTTTGTGCAATCTTCAGTGGCAACTGCGCGATCAGCCTTTGCTATTTACTGTACTGTCTCCTCAGGCCTGACCGATTTATCAGCATACAACGTGAGTAAGCAGTAATATTTAGTTCGCGTTGGTGACACCAACATATTTTATAAGTGCTCTTAAGGTACTCATTAAATTTAAAGCACCTTGACTGAATGCATTTGGAGATGAACAGGTGAAACATACATGACTAGGGTGCGAATATACAATAAATGGCATTGCATATATTTTACTTGCTTCCGTATTTTTGTATTATATAAATATTGCTTTGTAAACCGCCACTGATGTGGCAGAAAGAAAACAGCATCAGGTCTTTAATATCATGCACAATTTTTGCGCAGTTTTAAGAAACCGCTGATCATCATCGCCGCAGTTGTGTGCGCAGCCCTCCTCATCGCCAGTATTGCTGGAGCATTTTGGACTATGTCAGGTATGCTCTGTGCAGTATCCGCAGACTTTCTATCTTCCTACAAGAAAACTAATGTGATACGGGCTTGCAGGAAAATGTTTTATAGTTCAAACGACAGCATGTGCTGAGAAAAGCAAACCTTTCTACGTGCAGTTACTTTGAAATGCAGACAAGAAACCAACACAGCTGCATACGTAAGGGCTCTTCGCATGCTTTATATAAGGCTACAGTGCTCGCCAAACGTTCACGATTTCATAAGTTTCCGTATAGTCAATGTTGCCATTCAAAGACGCGGTGTAACTAGTGCTTTTCTCCTGCCCAACGTATAACTTAATGTTCACTCTCTGCTCCGTATTGGTGCCCATGACGTCAATTGCGTAGTGATCGTGAACAAGCCAAACATTGGGATTCTAAACATCGCTACAGCACCTGTTGGTTCACATGAAAACTCGTCGAAGTCCATATTAATCCTGAGCACACAGAATTCGACTCCATAACACTCATTTCTTGAGCTTGAATAAAAATAACCGTCCATAAACTTCTCTAATAATCATGCTTGAATATTTCCATGTCATTTTCCCTTGTGTTTGAAGGCGGTACTAGAGGCTAGCAAGGAGACTAGCAGGCAGTAAATTTTCCGCGTTTTTATTAGTCATATCATAAGAAACCAACAAACACTGACACCAAGGACAACATACGGGAAATTGCTTGCGCTTAATAAATGAAGTAAAGAAACAATAAATTATTGGAAATGAAAGTGGATGAAAAACAACTTGCCGCAGGTGGGGAACGATCCCACAACTTTCGAACTTCGCGTGCGACGCTCTACCAGTTGAGCTACAGCGGAGCCGTTTCCACATCCCCTTTCTTGGCTATTTATGTTCCCCAGTAGAACCCTGGGAGTGTTAGCCAGCGCCACCACTCACAGACCTTGGCGGCGGATGTGGAACATTCCTTCTGCCGCAGGCGTCACGAGAACGTGATTATTTTCGGTGAAGGCAGCTGGTCAATAAACCCACACATGCTACCTGAAGGCATCAATGTTGCCGAATTCCAGGCCCTCGTCTCAACGGTCTCGAATCCGGCAACATCGAAATACAGCCGGCAGCGTTAAAATACAGTCTCTCGTCCCCGGTAACGTCGTCGCCTGTCTCTTCAACCTCTTTTTCTCACCGAGTTGCAGTCTCCGTTTCGCAGACGAAGCGCAATTTACAACGCGTTACATTATTTGTGTACATAGCCTTTTGTTAAATAGCGCTTCCTAAATTTGGGTAGCACCTTCGTTAGTCTGCGTTCTTTGTCTAAGTCTGCTGGCACATCCCTTCCAAGATAAATGTTCAAACTCATATTACAGACTATTAGTGTCTGTTATATACTCATCAACAGGACATTTATAGAGCCAACATACCAAAAGGAAACCAGATAAAATCTTGGGATAAAAATTATCTATGCTTTCTTTCAATACAGTCACCTGCCAAAAAATTCCATAAGGGTAAACTCAGTTCAAGGACATGCGTAATCTTGTTCCAACATAACATAAAACAGGGGTCGCCCAATGTTTTCTAAACAGAGTCGCAACCTGGCGACATTTCCGCGCTATTTTGCCAATTGATAGCTTCCGCGCATAGGGCGAATCCGCATTTTTTTTTGACCAGCGTAGCAACGATTACGATGCGGTTGTGCATAATCGATTCTGGGCAATACCGCAGTTTTGACATCCGCGAGGTTACGGTTTTTCAAACTTTATTTCGTGTTTGTTTGTCAGCGTTTCTGGTGGTTCCCTTCATCGTGACTATATTAAATCAAAGCAACAGGGCATAACTGTTTTGCACAAGGCAGGGGGGATGCGAATTCACACATGCGTAAAGTGAAAAATTGTTCCCGACTCCATAAATATGTGGAATTAGCGGCTCTGTCCTATAAAGCCAAGTCTAAGAAATGGCGCGGCCATCGAATAATAAAAATATTTGCAGCTGATGTGATCAAGTAAGATTTCTTTGCGACGTGAACAGACAACTCTAGTTATAATACAGGGGGCGATGAACCAGTCGACGACCAAGGAAGTGGCGAAGACGTCACACCTCCTTCGTACCCAAGCGGAGGCAACTACAAGGGTCCGACAACACCTGCTGATGTCATTCCCAACGTAGCGCCCAACACAGTCCCACCGCCACCACCATATACGACAGGTAACATCGGTTCAGCATCCGCGCTGCAGCATGAAATACCAGCGGGTCTGAAGATAAGTTTACGCTCTTTCTTTGGTTCGGCCTTAATCACTAATTACGCTTGGTTTTTAAAGGTATTCGGGGCATAAGTCTTCTTACATCCGTTTTTGTGAGCGTTTGCCCGGAACAACAAGGTAATTTTTATTTCAAGTTGACATCTTTTGTTGCGTAATTTTGAACATGTAAGTCGCTCCTGGTTGCATTGTGTGTCTTGCCAAACCTAAGTCATGATTTTAATAGCTCTGCTCACGCTCTGCAAACTGTTTAGAAATATAAAATTTACGTTTTACACTTCTTTTTCATGATTGATCGTTTTTCTTTCAATACGTGTAGTATTATAGGGAAGGTGAAGCACCGAGCCATTAATTGGCCTGTCGAACATCGTTCTTCTCTTTCCACAGCTGTTAGCTGGACAGCGTGCATTGGTATTTACAGAACACTGGGATAGTTGCAGACAAACGTTCTGCTGAGCGGCAGCCTTACCCACTGCTTAAAGGCCGCTGTCGCTATGGAGGTATCCTATAATTAAGAAATTATGGAATTCAGTGCCTGAAGTAAAAAGAAATACAATTAAGTTGGCATCAAGAAAGCAAGCGATCATGCGCTGGTTGAAGAGTTGCAGTGGCCGTGCTCATGGGGCCCGAATAACTTCGCTAAACTTGAACAAGAAGAAGGAAAATGAAGGTCTAGATATTTGTTAATCACGACCACGCAAATCCAACAGGCAATTAAGCCAGACAATACAAAGGAGTAATTTCCTTAGTTGAAATGGAGATGTAGAAAATAATACAAAAGGGGGAAAACGAAAATGAACAAAAGGATTTTTTCGTCGGAGGGCGACAAACCCCCAACTTCCGCATTACAAGTGCTTTCAACTACCGATTCTGCTAGGGCGACGACCATCAATCCGTTCACTATTTTGCATATTTGTGTGTACTATATCTAGTCCTGGGCGTGTTGGCCAGGGCTAGTCAGGCCCATGGCGGGCAGCTGTGGAACACCCTTTATCCCTCAACATTTCGTTTAATGCATTTCTTTCTAGATCATTTGAAAAAGTTTCAGCTATTGTGCGGAAATGTGATTAAACCCTCCATATTATTTTCAAATGCCGCCAGCGTGGGCCCAGATTTCATACGTAGCACGCTGGTTTCTCGCTCTCTATTTCTCGAAGTCCTGCTGCCTGTAGGCAGCTTTCGTCATCACTCATGACGTTTCCTTATTCCCATGAGGGATCAAAAAGCCTATCAGGAAGTCAAACGCATAGAAATTTAACAATTTGCTGGCAATGTTTGAGACCGCTTAAAACATTCTCTGTACATGAAGCACGGACGCCGTGCGTAGTCAGGCGCTATTCTTCTTCTCGTTTCATGAACGGCACTATTTTCTATGTGTTCCTTTTATTTCACTGTTACGAAAAGACCTTTTGAAAATTTTGAGCCTCCGTGATAACGAACCACACTAAAGGGGCCCTGAACCACTCCTCGCGCTGGGTTTCAAAGAAAACACACAGTCTGCGCGTAGCATACAATGCTGTGAAGATCCCAGACAAATTTTGCAGTCGTGCGTGGCGCGTAGAGCTCACAAGCGGAGCGCGAAGTCACCTTTTCTTCATGCACTCCTTTTTCAAACGATGTCTTACCCTCACCCGTTTTAAAGCTGCCGGCCCCCGCAGGGGCGTCTGCGTCAGCAGGCGTTTGGTGTGTTGCGACACCACGTACCCGAGCACACGAGGGTTGGACCCTCCCGCGTGTAGCCGTGCGCGGCTTAGCCGTGTCTGGGGAAAGGGGGATCCTGGGGGTTGAGCTGATGCTGGGTGTTTGGACCTTTAAGGCCCCCCGGTGGAGGCAACACACCCCTTTGGCCTCTGCTTCACATATACGGCGCCCCCGGACTGACCCACCCGGGGGAAATCGGCAGTCGCCTTTTCCTGTCTCTTCCTCTCGAATCTTCGTCTTTATCTCTTACTTTTTGACCTCTCCTGTCTTCTCTTCACTTCTCCTCACTTCCCAGTTTTCCGGCGGCAAGGGTTAACCTTGTGTGGTTAACCTACCTTGGTTATGTCGTATTAGGTTATAGTTGAGGTGTACAGTTGGCGTGGGCAGGACTTGCTTGCGAGTTCCTGTCCCGTCCCCTCGTTGGGCTCCATGGTGGGCGGCTAGCATCATGACCGAACATTAAACGCACTTTATGGCTCCACCTCTCTCAGAAAATGATCGCACTCTAATAAGAGTGCGGACCGAGGACCTAACTTCCAATTGCTTCCAAAAAACAAACGAACATTTCCCCAGGTATCATGTGATACATAGGGAAGATCCAGACCAACCAGCTCGAAAAATGTCCCCATTCATAGTACCAAAATCTCTGACTCACGCCCTGGGCCTTGGCTACAAGGTGACGAAGCTAGCCAGTGGCGACCTACACCTCCAAATCCGAGACAAAGCACAATACTCGAAACTCCCAACCTTAGTGTGCCTTGGAGACGTCCGGGTAACCGTAACTGCTCACCGCTCACTAAACACAGTCAAAGGAGTAATACCTGAGCATGATTTCCTGAACCTTTCTGAAGAAGAGATGTTGGATGGTCTGAAAGACCAGCATGTCACCGAAGTCCATCGTATCATAATCCGAAAAGACAACAAGGAAATACCTACAAAACACATAGTCCTGACTATTGCCTCCAGCCAACTCCCCGAATCCATAGACGTAGGCTATCTTAGAATAACTGTAAGACCATACATTCCAAATCCGAGACGATGTTTCAAATGTCAAAGAGTCGGCCATGGCTCTCAGAGCTGTCGTGGCCGCCAAACATGTGCCAAATGTTCATCAAATGCTCATGAACCTGTGAACTGTACCGCTGCACCACTGTGCGCGAACTGTGAAGGGGATCACCCCGCATACTCGAGATCATGTCCAACCTGGAAGAAAGAGGAAGAAATCATAACGATCAAGACCAAGGAAAACATAACTTATCAAGAAGCACGAAAACGACACTCCTCAACATTTCAATTCAAAGCAAAAACAAATTTCGCCGATGTGGTGCGCAGGGGCGGCACACCACACCAGGCCTCGGCCACCGCCCAGGCAAAGCCTGAGGCAGGGCCACTCCCGCCCCCGGCAGACGCAGCGAAGGCTGCTCTGCCACCTCTGAACAAAGGCGAGCCGGCCTCTCAGTTGGCTGCCCGCAAGGCTTCCCCCAGTCGAAAGAAGCCAACAAATCGTACACCCGCGGGTTCACCGCGGAAGTCCAGAGCCTCTAGTGAGGCAATGGACATAACACAAAAGTCGCCTCTGCTGCAGCAGAAGCACAGCTCCCTAGAGCGAAAAAGAAAAGAAAGAACCCCAGTATTGGCACCCCGAAAACCAGCAACCTAATTTATAACTACACTCATCAAACATGGCGTTCCTTATACAGTGGAACTGCCGAGGACTAATAAATAACTACAGTGACATAAAAGAACTGTTAAACACACTGTCCCCGGTGGCTTTATGCTTACAGGAGACCAACTTAGGTCCCAAACAAAAAAACATTTTAAACAAATACAATGTCTTTCGGTATGACCGAGAACACGCAAGTAGACTGTCTGGAGGTGTTGCTATTGTAATTAAGACTGGTATTGCAACCCAAGAAATCCAACTTAAAACCAAATACGAAGCTGTTGCTGTCACTGTCATTCATTTTAAAACAATCACAATATGCAATATATATCTTGAGCCACACCTAACAGTAACACTTAATGATTTAGAAACCCTTTTAGAGCAGCTACCAGAGCCGTACCTGCTAGTTGGTGATTTTAACGCCCATTCCGGTTTTTGGGGAAGTGCACACACCGATGCGAGAGGCCGTATTTTAGAAGATCTTATTTTAAGTAATAATGTTTGCCTCCTAAACACCGGCAAAAGTACATACTGCTCTCCGATCACGGGAAAAAAGAGTTCCATAGATTTGTCTTTTAGTTCACCCTCTGTTTTAGCAATTTTAAATGGGATGTCATCGACAACCCATACGCCAGCGATCACCTGCCTGTATTAATCAGCCTAACCTCTCCACCAATAGTCATCCCAACAAAACCAAGACGGTGGAAGTTACATTTAGCCGACTGGGCACTTTTTAAAGAAAGGGCCAGCTTAGATAAAATAGTTTCAGATAATTTAAGCATAGACGAACTGAATGAAGCTATCACCAACTGTATTTTAACCGCTGCACGCCTGGCAATTCCTCAGTCGTCAGGAGTAGTAAAAGAGAATCACAAAATTTGGTACACACAAGAATGCCGAGATGCAAAAAGGAGACAAAACAAAGCCTGGGGAATTTTTCGTAGGTACCCAACGCAGGAAAATTTCATCAAGTTCAAAAAGTTCAGAGCAAAAGCCCGGTATATTCGCCGTGATGCAGAAAAAACTTCATGGCAAGGTTACGTGTCCTCAATAAATAGCACAATTACATCAAAACAAATGTGGGAGATGATAAAAAAGATAAATAGCAGCTACTCCCCATTCACGGTTCCATTTCTCTCTGACCCTAGTATACAGACAAATATAGAAGAACAGGCAGATATTCTGGGTGAATATTTTTCTGCGGTCTCCAGTTCATCCCACTATTCAGAATCATTCCTGAAATACAAAAACACAGCTGAAAGACAAAGACTGCCGACAAGTGGTGGTACAAATGAACCCTATAATAACTTACTTACAGTTCAGGAAATTAATAGAGTACTGTCCGCTGGTAAGCAAACTGCACCTGGCCCAGACGAAATACATTATCATATGTTAGCTCATCTATCTGAACCAGCTGTGGAGGCACTTTTAATTTTTTTTAACAAAGTTTGGGTATCGGGGAAACTTCCCGAAGCCTGGAAGATGGCCATTATTGTTCCATTATTAAAACCCGGAAAACCATCCACCCTTCCTAGCAGCTATAGACCCATAGCTCTAACTAGCTGTCTAGCAATGTCCTTTGAAAGTCTATTGAATATCAGACTAACATTTGTGTTAGAAGACCGGGAGCTCCTGGATGTCCATCAATGCGGTTTTAAAAAGGCTTGCTGCACCACCGACCACCTTGTCCGTCTTGAAAATACTGTTCGTGAAGCTTTTATACACAGGCAACACTGTCTATCTGTCTTCTTCGATTTGGAGAGGGCATATGATACAACGTGGAGGTTTGGGATCATTCAGGACCTGGCTGAACTGGGCATCCGCGGCAGGATGTTGAACTGCCTGAAGGACTTCTTGTCAAACCATACATTTCATGTCCGCCTTGGCTCAACCCTTTCAAGGAATTTTATCCAGGCAAATGGAGTACCTCAGGGATGTATTTTGAGCACAGCACTCTTCATTGTAAAAATGAATTCTATCAGCAAAATAATTCCAAGATCCGTTATGTACTCTCTCTATGTAGATGATCTCCAGATAGCTTGCACATCCTCGAACATATCAACATGCGAACGACAAATACAGCTAACAATAAACAAATTAGCAACATGGGCAGACAGAAATGGTTTCCGTTTTTCCCCACAGAAATCGGTGGCCATTCTTTTCTCACTCAGACGAGGCATACAAATAGATCCCACCCTACACCTGAACGAAATAGATATACCTGTAAAAAATGAACACAGATTTCTAGGTGTAACATTTGACAAGAAGCTCACCTTCCTGCCTCACATAAATCCTTTGAAAAAGAAAGCTTCTCAATCCCTGAACATACTCAAAGTGCTGTCGAGAAAACACTGGGGAGCCGATAGGACTTGTCTCTTACAAATTTACCGCTCTGTAGTACGCTCTACCCTGGATTACGGATGTATAGTGTATGGGTCAGCAAGACCATCGTACCTGAAACGGCTAGATCCAGTACATAATTTAGGTTTGCGTCTCTCCACTGGTGCATACAGAACATCACCCATAAACAGTCTCCATGTAGAAACCAATGAGCCATCACGTACAGATAGAAGAGCCATGCTCACATGCTCGTACATTCTAAAAATCCGTTTGCTTCCCAAACACCTATGTTACCCCATAGTCACAAAGTGCCCATCAAGAACACTGTTTAATAACAAACCACAAGCTATTAGGCCACTCCTCCTGCGTTTCGAAGAGACGTGCCAAAACCTCGGCATGCTAGATATATTACCAAACATTGCCCAAAGGCGAGGTCCACTGCCGCCATGGCACAATTTTCCTGAAATCTGTGATTTCACTCTGACACGCTTCCATAAAAAACAAATTCCGCAACAACATATACTACAAGAATTCCTCACACTTGAAGAAAAGTACAGTAATATTGCAGCTTTTTACACAGACGGTTCAAAAACAGATGCTTATGTAGGAAGCGCAGCTGTACAGGGGAATTGGACTAAAATAGTAAGACTTCCACAGTGTGCTTCCATCTTCACTGCGGAAAGTTATGCCATCTGTGTAGCCATAGAAAAAATAGTAAATGAGAGACTTACCAACAGTGTTATTTACACAGACTCACTGAGTGTGCTCACGGCCTTTCATTCTGGAAATGCAACGGCTCCTCTGCTTGGAGACCTCATACACAGCATTACAGCAGCCACAGCTCAAGGCCAAAACATCAGGCTCTGCTGGGTACCAAGTCATGTCGGCATAAAAGGCAATGAAAGAGCGGATTTGTGCGCTGCTCAAGCTTACGGCAAGCAAATTAAGAATGTAAATATGCCCTATAGAGATTGCATGAACTTACTACATAGTAATGCAAGAGAAAATGGCAGTCCACTTGGAACAACGAACTAAATAACAAGCTACAATTAATAAAACCAGTTCTAGGAGAATGGAAGTCATGCGTGCACCAGAAGCGTTTCAAGGAAGTCATTATCTGCCGTCTCCGTATAGGTCACACGCACATCACACGCAACTTTCTGCTGAAGAAAGAAGACAAACCAATTTGCACTTGCGGAGATGAACTTACAGTCAATCACATTTTAATTTCATGCTGTAAACTGGAAAAGCTACGGAAAAAGTGCTTTTCCCCGTTTTATAACCAATGCATCCCTTTTCACCCAGCACTGCTCTTGAGTGATAATGCAATTGTAGATATGTCTAGCATTTTTAGATTTTTAACAGAAGCTGGTATTCTTAAAAATATGTCAATCATCACGCAGTACTTCACCTCATACACCACAGCCACTTCTCATTTCTGAGAAAAAGGCTGAAGAATTTATTTGATTGGTTAGGAGCCTCGAGATCCTTGCCCTGGCAAGGATGGCCGCTGAGGTTACCCGACCCCCTTTAAAAGTTTTTATCAGTACCCATTGTTACAATCTTTTTCTTACTCCATCATGAGGTAACTCTAACTATTTAAGCACACAACACCACCGACGACTATTTACATTTTTATAAAACTACACGGAAAATTTTCCTATACCTCGAGCTTGGCGCATAATGGCCTTAGTTGCCTATGTGCCATAAAACACCACACAACCACCAACCTAAAGCTGCCGGCAGCTTGTATATGTCGTCATATGCAAGATTCTCTTAGACGGCTGCTGTTGACTGATTGCTGACGTCAATCAAAGCGTGTGTTTAGATCAGTGCGCTCCTTCCAACTATTAATGTGCATATCTATTGACGCAATTTGAGAAACAGACTGAAGTTGGAGAAAATCTGCATTTCGAATATTCATAACAATTTCCACAAAAAGCCGACTATGGCTTCCTCACGCTCGTCACGGCTGCCAGCGTAGAAATTTGGCCACAGTGCTTATCGGTATCGTAGCCGCCGGGTCTCGCTAATTTCGATTAGTTTTGAACACTGCACTAGTCTCGAACCTCGCTCAACTTAAGGCCATACCAAATGTACGCTTTCCAGCAAGCGCTCACTCCTTGGCGCTCCTCGCTAGACGCCTTGGCTAACATCACTTCGTACTGAGCTATTGTTGTCAGCGCTTCAAAACGCTTCGTTTCGATGTGGCTACTATGCCCCGTGCAAGCTACTGCAGGACAATGCCGGTCCGCCCCACGTAGCACGGCCAGACACGATCACATGAACGCGAGCGAGCGCTCCAGCGATGTCGTGCACACAGCGAACGTTGCGCACAATTGCATGTAGCGGCGTTGGCTACGTAGCGTAGAAAGCACGGCCTCCGCGGGCTACCACGACGAGGCCGCTTGCGGAGCTCGCTGCGGTTCCCTGAGAATTACCACGTGCTCTGTGGTCTCTGTGGGTGACATGGCTCCAGGTACATGCTGAGGTGGCCCGAGCACCAACATCGACTGGAACAGGTATGATGTTGGTGCTTCACCATTTGCACATCTACTAGGTGTGTCGTCATTATTGTCAAAGCTGGTTACGTTAGGAATCTATTCAGCGTGAGTCCGCAGTGCGGGATTGATCATGTACTAATGGGGGCGCTGCCGGCGTAGTCGCACGAGCGAGCATAAAGACGACGTTTATTTTGACCATCAGAAATTGTGTAATTGCTGTAGAGATAAGTGCGAAAGAGAATGTGCTACTTGTAACTCGATCCGATAAAACAGAGCCGCACGTAGTTATCTAGTACACTGTAGCACTGCATAAACGAGACACACTGAACACAACATTACGTTCACGGATATTCTTCGAGGTTGGCACACCATTAGTGCCAAAATCAGAGGGGACGCTGTCTGCTCCTGAAGAGTCAGAGAAAACGACTAAAAGTGATCAGGGCGACGAAGAGCAGAATTCTGGAAAGTAGGAGATCAAACAGCAGACCCGATACACGTCTCTCTAGAAATATATCTTAGTGAATCACTTTAGGAACGCAACATTTTGGCTCAGCTGCCGAAGCGAACACGTGGGTGGCATCCTTCGTTGATCCAACGTTACGACCGAGTACTCCTTTAACCGCTGTCAAGTGCAAGGTGAGCCAGCGAAGGACCTTAACAGAATGTCACAACTGCCAACCTCGCAGAAGTGGTGCTGGAAATGGTTTCAATGAGTCGCGAAGGACTTCTGCAGGCGAGATTCGTTGAAGTGGACGTGCAGCAGCAGGACTTTGTGGACTTGGTCCTGGAGCCTTCCCACCGACGGACCGTTAAGCAGGAAACATGAGCAGACGTGAGCCCTATTTTGAATGTCATCCAGCAATACCAACGACAGATGACGCATCAGAGTGAACTTATGCAACTCTGCTCATCTTGCATAACCTCCAACAGAACATTAAAGAACCAGATATATTCGAGCAAAGATCAGTGAGTCCCAACTGGTGGCATTGGTCTTGCGAATGCACATGTGAGAGGAATAGGTGGCTCTCTGACGGTGAGCAGATTCTGAACATGCGTCGCTACCTCAGTGTCATCGCTAGTAATTGGTTTGACGTGCAGTTTTTCAATAAGCTACTAGCTTATTGGAACAATTTCTAAATAATTTCTGGCGGCTTTCCCTCTCAACGCTGTTGAAAGTTGGAACGTGGCTCTGCACTTTACATACCAATGTGGTTTTTTATTAAAGTAATGACTCAAGAGACGCTGTTGTATAAATCGAAACTAATGTTTCCATCGCCGGCAGCTATGCCTTAAATTACACGAGGGCTGTGTGTAGATAACGAAAGCAAGTTCATATAAGAGCACCAGGGACATTTGAAGACCTACAGTGCATAGAGTTATTGTTACCAACAACGTGACTGGCGCAAGAGCAAGCGGACAGCAGAACCATACCTGTCGTTAATTTATGTGAGCTGAAAGCGAAATTTATATATATAGCGTAAAGAAAGTTCATATCACCATACCAATTTTGTCGAGAGGAAACAAATCATGTGTGAAAACAAATCATTGTCGATGACAAGTCCCAAATCATAGGTTTGTATAATACGTTTGCGTAGTGCCCACTTATTGCTTCACCTCCATATCAAGGTCGATGACTTTGAAATGAAAGGCCTCGTCAACAGTGGTGCCTGTGTGTCCATAATGAATAAGAGTCATGTGGACGTCAGCCACCTGCATGCTGGCAGGGCCCT
The DNA here is from genome assembly GCF_023375885.2 of Dermacentor andersoni. Classification (NCBI taxonomy): domain Eukaryota; kingdom Metazoa; phylum Arthropoda; class Arachnida; order Ixodida; family Ixodidae; genus Dermacentor; species Dermacentor andersoni. The sequence goes on from NC_092821.1 coordinate 96,679,339, forward strand.
GCAGGTCCAGGGATACGATATGACTGTGACCTCACGCATTGAGTGGGCGTGCAAATTCGTTGAATCTCAAGGTCACAGCATTAAGACAGACGCGTTAGTTTGGCGGATGTAACTTATGCCTTCCAGTTATCCTGCCCTGATAGGAAATTAGACAGACGGAACATCTGGGACGACAAGGTCCTGATTGAAAACAACAAAAATGAACGAGCTAGAGGTACCTTGACGACTAAAATACATTTGCCCTGAGGATTACATGAAGAAATAGCCGGAGCTTTTCTGCGTAGGGAACTACTCTCCAGCAAGGAAGTATCGTGTGGTTGCTTTCGGCCTTGCAGACAAAGCTGTGGTTCGAAGAACTCCGTATAATATGCCGCAAGAAAGGAAGATATCGTTGAAAGAAAAGGTTGGATCTGGCTTGGTATTGTGATCACCTGACCACGACGGTACTCTGTTCTTTCGGGACAACAGCATCGACACCGACTACGCAGTACCTATTGAATATAAGCAGCGCGCCATCTGACGCGCACTTCAGTGGGCATGGTCATGGGCCACAGCGATGAGATCGCTCAATCCAGTTTGCTTCTTTGTACAGGTTGGTTCATGTTCTCTTTATTCTAAACGAACCAGCAATCGATGTTTGCTGCTCGTACCGTGCCCACAAGCTTTGTTCACAATTGTTGCTGACTTAATTTCTGTAGCAGAGTTGCTCCTTTGTTCCAGCGACACAGAACTTTATCCTGGGCCTCCTAAATTAGACCCTAACCAGAACAGAGACGTAATAGGTGCAATAGCCACTCTCACTAACACTATGAAATCTAGTCAGGCCAAAATAATGGCCTCGCTTAACGAGGTCAAAGCTAACCAGAAGCTTCTACAAGACCGTGTTACCAATCTGAGTGTTGGGCTGTCAGCCGCAGAGGATAAAGTCGGTGCAATAGAGTAACTTCGCGACGACCCCGACATACATCGTGTCGATTCAGACGCCATCAGAGGCGAAAATGTCAACTTCCAGTGAAGTTTCGATAACTATGAAGATCAATCACGTAGAGGTAACTTGGGGTTCTACGGTGTAGCTGACAGTCCGAATGAAACGTGGGCGAGATCTGAAGAAATACTGCGTAAAGTTCTTCGAGAAAATGTTGCATTGCAACTGCCCCTAGAAGCTATTGCACGCGCACATCGTTAGTGCACTTATCTTTTAAACAGAAACCGCCCGCTTATCGTACAACTTTATTTTTTCAAGCTTAAAGATTTAGTATTTTCTCAGAAATGTAAACTTAAGGGGACTCGAAATACTGTGCACAATTACTTCTGTAAAACTACTAGGCTTTCGTGCAGCACACCAACTGATTTCGGTAAGAAAAGCGGACAGAGATTTGCTGTAAATTACAATGGGATCTGTTTAAACAAGCAATGTTACGTGTACTATTCACTCACAGACAGGACTTGTGAAATCGAAACACAGTATACCAGGGCTGTGTGCGGTGGGCCTCGTGCCTCTTCAGCTCAAGCTTCTAGCTCTGCCTAGCTACCCGCGGCCACTGAGGCGAAACGTAGCCGTGACTTTCCTGTTTTTTTTTGAAATATAAGAAGTATCATTAAAAAAACGCAACGCCCTTTGCTCACTGATTGAGACTTGCGCTGATATCGTCGTGGCCGTCTGCCAAGATCAACAGCTGCGAGCTCGTTACTTCATTTCATTTTACATCGACTACATTAAAGGTGAAAATCTCCCCAGCATGGTTTCAGAAAATCATGAATGAAACCCTGAAACCATGCCTGGGTACGTTCTCTAACATTTACATTGATATCGTTGTTTACTGAATAAGTAAGGAGGAACATCAGAAACACATTTCGCAGATTCTGCGTGCTCTCAGTCTTGCACACTTGTAAGTGAGCTTTAAAAAAAGTGCCCTCTTCTAAGAAATGTAGTGCTACTGGATAGAGTTTGTGACGTGGCTGCGAGAATTCCTGGCACGGAATGCTGCCAGTCGCATAATACGGAGTCATCGCTTTTAAGTTTTATGGAATTTTTGAGAATTACCTGTGACAGCTAGCATAATGCTTGTCCTTGATCTGGATTACGGGAAGAGGCGGACATTACTAGCACGATAATTCAAAACAAATATTACACGAATTTAAATATACACTAATTAACTTCCTAACTTATTGATTTCTCACACGTATTGCAATTTACGAATTACAAAGGAGAAATGAAAAAAAAACTTGAAAATTGGTGGAGCCGTGTCATGTGCACTCACTGCGTGTTTTGCGAGGCCTAGCCGGACATTTCAGGTCCTTCATCAGAGACTACGCCATTAAGACACGTCTCCGCACGTTTGGCGCAGAAAGGTATACCGCACTGCTTGGATGATGGGCGTGAAGTCGCATAATGTGAACTGGTGAAATTATTATCGCCGTACCCTATCCTACGGATACAGGACTTGTCCTTACCTATTGTGCTCAATACAGATGCGTCACAGAGGGCGATCATCTTTAACTATTATGGAATTTTTAAAGATAGCCTGCTGTAGATAAAATAATTCTAGTCCTTGAGCTGGATAAACGAAAGAGGGGGACATTATTCGCACGAAAAAATAGAAACACATCTTTAACTAATTAAAAAAAATACACTAATTATCTTTTCAGTTAGTTACTAGACGGCATATATTGCAAATTATAGCCGGTGACTTTGCTAGGCGTATCCACTAGGAATTGTTTTCCAGAACGACGCCAGTTTCAAGATATGTGCCGTCAAACTTGCCTTAAAATGCACTGTTGTTCCACTTAATTTTTTAGCAGGCTCTTTCATGCATTTAAGCACGAAAGTAACTGGAATGCCAATGTATTTCGTTCCATACTTTGGGAAATATCTGGAAACTATTGTCAACCTGGAAACTTTATTTTAAGTGGCTGTCTTGCGCACGCTTAGTGGCTACAATACGTGAATTGCAGTATGTGCCGTAAAGTACTTAATTAGGAAGTTAATTAGGTCGTTTTTGTTAAATACTTGAATATCTGTTTCACTTTGTCGTCCTAACAATGTCCGCCTCTTCGAATAATCCAGGTCAACGACAAAAACTATGTTACCAGCCACAGACATTTTTTTAATTCCATAAAACTTAGAAATTACGACTCTGTATTATGCGACTGGTGAAGATCTGTACAAGAAATCGTCGGAGTCGTACCACCAAAACATTATGTAGTCGCGTACTACACCCATACGCTGAGGCCAGCTGAATTCAACTACTCTACGACAGAAAAACAAGCGTTAGCTTTTTTGAAAGTTGTTCAGTATTTTCGAACTAACCTAGAAGGCACAAACTTTAATAACTTCGCAGAATGCCAGGCATTGTCTCACCTTTTTGGCATGACACAACCAAGAGGATGCATCGCTATATATTGGTGAATTATCTCCATAAGTTTGATTTCGTCATTTCCGATCACCCCGGTCTTCTGCTCACCATTGCGGATGCACTTTCCAGGTTACTGGTGCCGAACTCATTTGACTGTCCTGCTAGATTTATTCACGTCAACATCTGGGAGGGTACAAAGGAAGTGAAGTTTCTCAATGGGAAGTATCATGTCTTAGCCACAATGGTTTCAGGTGGGCTACAATGGTTTCAGTCACAAATAATCAGGTGGACATGATGGTTTCTGGCACATGTACAACAAACTCGTCAAGAGATTTACGCGGCCAGGTGTGGGAGATGGTACCAGAACCCACAACATGCCATCTGTGCCAAACGAATGAAGTCAAGTTCAGGTAGCCCACAGATAGAATGATAGCTACATAGAATTCAATTTTACTGTACCGTTTGAAGTACATTTGGGTTTCGTAAAGCTCGGACAGAAAGGCGAAGGCGTCACTAAAACGCATGTTTTCTTTCTGGCTACTGATCACTGCACGACAATAGTTATGGTCAGGGCGAGAAAAGAAGACGCCAATAGCGTCATCGCTCTAGTGAAGGCTGGGTGTTTTCGAGACACGAAGACCTTAGCGTACGATAGTGGGCCTGCTTTAAGGAGAAAAATCTTGCAAAGTGGGCGGGATATTAAGGAATGATAATGTAGTTTTGTTCACCCTATCGCCCAGTTGCTGGGTGTAGTCCTCTTTTTGTTTCAGTGACTGTGCCTATGCTTTCAACGCATTGCGAAGTGGGCCTTCTTGATAACCTAAAGCTTTCTGACATAAAGAAAAGTGTGAAACAAGTAACATATTAAAATCGAATGAAGAAAAATTGAGCAAAAGACACACAAGCGACATACCGGACATGCAACCTGGTGACCACATTCTAGTACGTAAAGTAATTGGGACTTGCAATGACATGTTCTGTGAACCCCTTCAATTAATCAAGACTCCGTCGCAGCGTGCTATCCTGGAGACCACCTGGTACTTGGGAGTCTCTGCGGAAACAGAGTACGCGCCCATCAGTAATCTGTTCAAATATTTCACCAGGAGGCGTGAGCAATAAAGTCCGGCGGAGTGACACAGTCTGCTCCTGAAAAGTCAGAGATGATCAAGAGCAATCAGGGAAAAGAAGAGGATTTAAGGGAGTAGGAGATTAAATGGCGGACGACACCCGTCTTTCTACAATGAATCACTTTACGAACGATACAAGGAGTAGGGGAGTCTACGTGTATATCCAAAAACAGTTAAAATCATCCACAGTGATGTTCAACAGTCGGAGCGATGTCAGCGCCCCCCTCTCCGCCATAGTCTTCGCAATGCATGGTATTAAAGTAACAGCAGGAGCAACGCGAAGAGGATCAAAGGCCATCTTTTTTTACCAGTAACACCGCTTTTCTTGAACGCATTCAATAACCTTTTGCTGCAAAGTGAGTCTGAAATAGCCTATTTTAGCATTCATCCACTTTGATAAAAAGTGTTTCAGCGCCCCTCTAAATACCAGGCGCAGGGGCACTCAGACAGAAGCCTTCACTGCAGCTGGGTAAATATTCCTGCATTAGTGTAGCACTGGAAGGAACGCATGGTATTTTGCTCTCATGGTGCACATGCTGGCTTCCATCTTTCATACATCCTACTTTCATACATGCTACTTTCATACGTCCTACTCCCTTGTGCTTCATTTCCAGATTAGTGTTCACCATGCACACCGTACATTTAGTTGTCAATCGCTTACAGAATATTGTTATGATTCTCAAAAGTGCCTTGTTCGAATTTCGTGCAAGCTGGCATCTGTTACAAAGTCTGTGACTCTGGGTGTTCTTGGCTACTAGGGGCAAGCAGTTTGCTCCTTTCACTGTCAATAGCAGTTATGAGCATGAATGTGGTTGACTTGCCTGTTCCCAGTAAAAATTGTCTATGCCATCGCGCAGGGCCACATTACGTCAGAGATAACTCGCACAACGCTGGAATGACTTAATCAGCTGTGTTGAAAAATGGGCATTAGCAGACTTATGCAAATGTAGATGCAACGCAATGTATGAGGTAACGAGGTGCCGCAAATACGTTCTCTTCAGAAACGCTAGTCCACAATACAGTCGCGGAAATTAAAGAATAGGCTGCAATTAATACGTAAGGAATGGTCTGAATGTGTCGGCCCCAAAAACCTACTTGAAACATTGATCGATAGTCTCGGACATCTCTAGATAAATAAGGGGATTTTAAGATTGTTCAGCTGAAAACGGGGGCTCATATAATCGCCACATGGAAAATGAGATTCAGGCTGACGGGCGCAACATTTGTCTTTAGGGAATATGTGACTCTAGACTCGCTTTAATCTGAAGCACGCTTGCAAAGTCCGCAGTGGAAGACGTGAGCTCAACAATTTAAACGCACATGAATAAAACAAAGCAATAAATGCTAACACCAGTAGGCATGTACTACATTGCGCTACGAGTATGCGCTATACAGAGTTACATAGCTTTGTGAAGGCTACAAATATTAAGTATGTAAAAATACTTCAGCAGGACTACGTTTTTATGTGTATACCAGGGTGTGCCTTCAGGTACATTTTTGTGCAGCTATTCTTCGTAATTGCTCCAGGAATCGAGCGGCTGAAAGAAAAAGTCACCGCCCACAAGCGTCTCCCGTCATCGCAAGGGCCTTCAAGCACCTCAAGTAGAGCTCTCCGCAACAGGACTTTGTCAACGACCCCGGCAGTCGTCTACAGGAGGACAACGCCTACCATTCCTAAGACGCCCAGTGCCACAGTACCGACCCCGACAACGACCTTGCCAACCACCACGACCACAAGTAGGACAATATTCATTTCCTCCTTTTTCATTTGTACGTCAAAACACACCGTGACTTTTAACAAACAGCAAGACGAACCAGGCCGTTTTTCGCGAGCAGTCTTAACAAAGGAACTTAATCTGTATTTTGTAAAATTAGCTAGCGAAATTGATGCACAGTCTTCTTTACCATGTGTTTTTGCGCTGTTGGTAAATGTAACTTCTCAGAAATTTATTTCAACCAAATACGGCAAGGTCGCGTACGCATACGAAATCTCTCACACATGGAAACTGCACAAGTCTTTGTACCTAGAAAAATCTACCAGAAATGCTTCTAGGTGGGCTTGCACATGACACAGGAGGATCCGTTTTCTGATAAGGGTTCTTTGGAACGACAGATATCAAGATCCCTCTACGGCGTTAAAGGGGTCTCTCTGAAAATCTGAAAATTGACAAAAAGCGATGTTATCTCAATACTGCAAGTTGTCCCTGAAGCAGTTTGGCACTTAACAGCGACGCAATTTTTATGGCAGTCAACGTTCAGGGCAGCGATACCCTCAAACCGCACCATTAACAGACACAATTATGCTTGCCATCATCGTGTCACACGGGCTTTCGACAGCTTCGATACCGTATAGATTCGCCCAGATCAGGCTTAAACGGGGCAGCAGGATCTTTTCAGTGTTCGGAATCACCCTGCGTCTCTTTATCTCATCGTTTGCTGTCTGTTCAAGCTAGTGTGTCCTATCAACTTGCTCATAGTTGCAGAGCGCGAACGCCAATGCCAGGAATAAGCGCGTTCTGGAGCAGCTTATTCCGCTTACAGGATAGAATAATCGGCTGGGCCAAACACTGTTCGCGCTCCATTGACGAGCCGAGTAAGTCTTTGCAGTTAAGCTGACTGCTTGTTGCTGGCATTTGTTGCCGCCTTTTAGAAATCCGTCATAAACGACAGTTCCACAAATTCCTGAACATGAGAAGTGTGAGCAAAGGGACAGTTATAAAGACGTTCATCTTGAAATGGTTCAATGCTGTGACAAGGCTCAAAATATTGAGCCATGTATTTTTCCTTTTATTGTGCAGCATTTCTTTCCTAGCCCTACCAGTTGTTGGCCTTTACCTCGGAATTTTCATTGGTTGATCCTAAAGATAGTGCAGTCTAAGAAAAGCCAGCACATTACTCCCTCCAGAACAAAATTAAAAATTTGTGCCCTAAAGAAAATTCGTAAAAGGCGTCAATGTTCATGGAATCGCCACTCCTCGTGAGAAGCAGTTTTGTTCCTTTTACATATTTGAAGTCGCGCTTCCGTATATTGAGGGTCTGCTCGCTTTCCTCGGGTTGATTGCGGCATAAGCGAGGAGCGCGCGCAGTTGTCCAGATGAGAACCTGGCCTGCAGTGAAGAAAGCCGCAGCGCGTCTTGTTGAACCATAGCGATATTTGCGGGCTTCCAGCAAAATGGAAGCGTTAGCACGGGCGAGGTGACGGTAGTGGGCGAGGCGAGAAACGAAGCGCTCGCAAAAGAGTGCTGAGAAGAAAGAGGCACCCAGGACGAAACTTTTGCGAACGGCTCTAGACGAGGAAAAAAAGGAGAAAAGCCGGTAATTCATTGTGTGGCAGTATTCTACATGAAAGTTGCGAAAAGGATGATTGTATTCGAGTTCTTGTGGCCCAGGGGCAGATGTGCATTGCAATCATGTCAGACAGCTTGCGTCAAAATGCTCTGTCGAGCCATTGCTCTGTGACTGGTAGCTAGACGCTTTTTCATGAATTGAGGTTGAGGCGCATAGACCTTCGGTACGAATAGAAGAAAAGGCTTAGCCACTGTAGCTGAGGAGAACGAGTTGAGCTCCATTGCATAAGGACATGTTTCACACAAAGAAATAGCGCTTTCAGGAGGTGTGCCAGATTGTGGAGAAGCTGCCTCCGCGTAGCGAGCCAGGTGGCCAACAACTGTCACAATCCGATAATTGTCATTGTAGGCGAAAGGAAGGGGTCCGTACAAGTCGATTCCAATGACCTCGACAGGCGAAGCAGGATAAGGGAGACGTCACGGGAGCCAGTGGCAGCAGAGGTGGGCCTTTGCGGCTTTGGAGCGCACGCAAGGGGCGACATACATCACAACGGCTGAAGACAGGCCAGGAGAGGAATAGGGACTTCGTATTCCATCGTACGTCTCGGCATATTCGAGATACCAGCTGTCGGATCGTCACGAAAGGCTCTCAGAAGTAAGGCGGGGACCCATTGTGAATGTAGCGCTATAAATATCCATCATGAAGTTTCAAATGCTTAAGTAGTCGACGAAGTCGGGCGTTCGGGGGGAAAGAGAAATCTTGCAGGCGTTCAAAATTTATTCCGCAGTGCGTGGGGGCAGCTCGGTGATAAACAAGGATGAAAGTGTGGTCGGGGCCTGGCCAGTCTAGCGTTGTGACAGGTGAGACGTTGTGACAGTGTAAGGTTGTGACAGTTGTGACGACCCGGTGCGTAGGCTGAAGGCGATCGTGAGCGATCAGGGGTCGGAAGAGGACAGCGAGGATGAGCATCGGCGTTCTTGTGCTTCTTTTCACACACCTCAAGGGTACATCTAAGTCGCACGTACCCTTGTCATATCAAATGTCTTCTCGCTCCTCATTTCTTCCCGTTCAACGCAAACGGTGTTCCCTAGGTAAATCCATCAAAAGCTAAATAAAGAATACGTTGCCTAACTATTTTCCTCTCAAAAGATTTTCCTTAATTTTTGGTGCGAAGTAATTAATCAGCCGTCTACCTCGTAGGAACTTCGTCTAATCTTGTGGCTGTGAGCTTAGACGTTCTCCCTTCGATTTTCTTCCAGTTAAATTTTCTCAGCACCAGCTATTTTTTCATCTGGTTCTCGTCCATGCATTTTTCCTTTTCTTTAATAAGCACCTCGTCATTGCCTTGGAATGATTCGACTTGTATTTATGGGGCTAGGCGTGGTGCAACTGCCGTCTGTTTATAGTGAGCGAACTATACCCGGTGTAAAAGTCTATACGGGAGGAATTATGCCACCACTAAAAGTGCTAGACACTCGCTCATGGTGAACAAATAATTTTGTTCGGCTGGAGACTAATATGGCTGGCATAAGTAATCGCGCGGTTCTTTCCCTCGCTCACAGTTGGATAAGAAGGCGCCGATTTTGCGAGCACCGACAAACGTGCGGACATCCATAGGAGACCCCTAGGAGTGGCCGTCTCAATGGAACTCAGAATGTTTCAAGATGCACACGCTTTTAAAAGACAATCCCCCGTTGAAGAACTCAAGAACATGAAACAGGAGACACGGGAAGGGCAGTAATATAGATCTAGCGTTTTCTGCAAAATTTTACACAAGCTGGCGAAAGCATGCGAACGCAGGTCTGCAACGGACCGGACCTCCTTCCCACATGTCGAAACAGGAAAAATTATGTGCAACACCAATTTTCTCTCAGTCAAGACGCGCACCGAAGAGTCAGTACGAACGCCATGGACCGTGACTTGGTGTTCCCCGAATTGACATGTAGAAGAATTAGGCAGAAGATCAGCGCTGAAAAAAAATTCGTGTTACACGCTCGATGTACCACTCGCCCAAAACACTATCAGTTATCACTTAAAACAGCTGAGCCATTGCTGCGCACAAGCGTGAGGGTAGAGGGTACAGACGCTTTTTGGCTGAAACCTCCCTCTGCATTTTCCCTATCCCGTGTTTAAAGAAATGAACGTATATTCTGCTAACTTGCAGTTTTGAACAATAAGACAATACTGGAAGTCATTTATTTCATGTGTGTCCATTCCATAACACTCCTTCTTGGTCTTTGATAACGAAGACAAGTATAAAATTTGACTTCGCAAATTCACACATTTAGTCTTTCCTAGTATTATCGGAAGCAGGTAATCAGTATTAAATTTAAATGTTGCATTTTTACTTTCACATTTATTACATTTTTTATAAAACGTAACAACCCTATAGGAAGGACTAATCATTTCTATGAACGTTTTACCATACACTACAACAAAACCCACTTAATCTGATCACTTTCCTCCGCTTTCCATGTGTAATTATATAAGGCTATCTGCTGGTCCTGCTCGCGAATTTCACTAGAGGTGATTTCTCTGAAATGAATTGTATTAGTTGTGGAAAAAAACTATGGAGGAAATATCATATCTAAATACTGCAACCCGCCATCACGTTTGAGACAGAAACCGTGGTGAACAGTGCCACGCTTAATTTGCCCAGATTAGACATTTGAACTACTTGAGCCGTTTGCATGCCGCAAATAATACGAACGAACCATCAAGTTCTCGGGGATCACAAAGTATTCTAATTCGGCTTAGTTAGCGACCAGTGCATATTGAAGGTAGTGGTTTGTGTGTTTCTAATGATAACCGTATGAACGCAGCCACAATCCCTCCTCGCCTTCCCCTGGTTTGCACGGTGATGAACTATCCCTCGGGCTTGGCCGACAATATATGCGACCATCTATTTTACGACTCGCTCTACCGGGACACTCTGTCGACATTCATCGGTATAACTAATGGCATGAAAACGTTCCTGGAAGCTGCCGCCACAAGCAACCTCACCCGCTTCGGATTCTCCGTTGAAGTGAGGTAAGGTCTCTGCACCTATTATGCGTACGAAGTTTACAGGCACGGGTGGGTAGTGATAAATCACGCAGTGGAGCTGCGCTATTTCAGCGAAACTTCATCAGTATCTTTTTCTGATGCCGGCGAGAAAGCGTGGCTTGCCGGTGTCAGGTTCGATACAACTTTAGCAAACAGCAGCAGCAGTGGCCTCACTGCATGCTCTAGTTTTTGAATCTCGTGGTACTTTCGTTCATGTAGCATTCGTGTTTTGAGGGCTTACTCAGTGAGGTGATTTCCAGCGTTCGTCCGGTTCATTTTCTTTTCTTTAATTGTTCTTATGTTGGCCAACATTTGCCACTTTTACAGTACCTATCCAGCCGTGTACGTATTGGTGCTCTCATGGCCGTTTCTTGATCTTGTTATGAACCAAAATCGGCATAGTATGACAAGAGTGTTTGACGAACATAAATGATCAGTCATGACATGTGTGTCATGTATGTAATGAAAACACCGCCTACCTCTAGGTGCTCTCATGGTCGTTTCATTAATTTGGCTGGGACCAAAATTTGCATACCATGACGAGAGTGTATAACGAGCATAAGTCGTAGGTCATTAACTATGTTATGTTTGCTTAGCGCACTTTTTCTTCTTGAAGTGTTCATTTTGCTTTCACTTGCTTGTATCTCGGAAATACAAGCTAGCGGCAGAAAAAGAAATCCACATCCGAGAAGACGAGTGAAATTGCCACTTCGACCAAACTTTGCAGTGTGTCACTTGGGCAAAACGTCTTATATATTTTTGATTATATTTGATTCCTCACCAGACGTCACCACTATAGATAAAGTTAGGACAAAGGCAAAACAAAAAATGAGGACCACGCTTAAGCTTCGCCTTTAAGAGTGGAATGCGATAGCATTCATGGATCTCTGACAGGTTTTCACGCTTCCCGGCAAATGCAGCTTATGTAGCCGTTATGTTTACGTGGAAACGCTGGCGACGAACGCTAGGCAAGAGGACGAGTTTTCTGGCAGAAACGCGGCCTCTAGCGTGGGCCGCGATGCGGCGGAGCGAGCGGCCTGGAGGTGTTGCAAACAACCAGGCGCGCCACTCCGTGTCCTCCGAAATTTGCGCGTGCCGGCGCGCGTAAATCTTCGACGCCATCACTTGTCTTTGAATTGTGGAAACACTAGAAAAGGGCTTTGTGTTTGAGGTTCCGCGTAACCGAATTATATTTTCTCATGTATTCAAATTACAATCCGACGCTATCATGTGTGTAGGTTGTGTGTAAGTTGTACTTTACAATGTTTCTGACGCATTTTACTTCGACAAATTAAATTAGTCCAGTAACGTATTTGCGCTGCACGGTCTGCGTGGATGAGTATGCGGGGTTGGGTTTGCATCGTTAGGGATGAATTTTGTCGAAACGACGGTCGACGCGGTACGTGGGACGCCGACGCCGGATTTTCCTGCGACACGGGACACGTTACGCTATCGCGTTAATATGCAATCCCGCATAAAATATATTTTAACTTGACGGTTTCGGTCTCTTTCACGTCCACTGTTGGGACTCGCTTAAGCGCCATTACAATGAAACTTGTTCATACCCAACAGAAATCCGGCCAAATACAACACAAGTGTAACCTCAACCTCTCCAAGTCTTTCTGTAGAAGAACAGCACCACTTCGAGAGTACAACGTACTATACATGAGCACAATGGAAACGAAGAAAATTCCTCCCCCCCCCCCCCCCACGTCTTGCGGCACTGAGCTAGACTAGCCATCTGTTATGAATGAACGAAAGAGAGAGGAGAAGAAATTGCTTGACATCATTCTCAAGCACTTGGCTACAACTGCTTTTGGGGCACAGCATGGAGGCTGCAATCGGTTGAACGTCTAAAGCCACCTGAAATTCAAGGTACGGTACATCAGCGTAGATAGGTGTTATTTCACGCTTTGGAATTGCGGTTACGTGTCTAAAATTGGTAGCAACGCGAAACATAATTATTAATCCGCGTTGGCGCACTATAGTTAGCTGCTTTATGGGGACAGCCGACCAACACTTGAAAATTTATCTGAGAAATGCCAGATGTAATATTTTTCAAGGGTGCACAATGAAAGCAAGGCTAATTCAACCTTTAGTAATTTCTATTGCAACGGTGCAAGCAACTTGACACTTTCTGCGAAGCATCTTTTTACATTAGAGATTCATTCCACAGTCAGAAAATATGAAACGCGCCAATATATTTTAATTCTTTATTACATTCTTTAATTCTTTAATTCTATATATTTTTACTTTATTACAGCGCACTCAAAACATTCTCGAGCGAATTCAAGAGCTCAGATGGCCAGAAGTATTGGAAACAGTATTTGGAGAAGCGAGTTTACGACTGGGGATTTCTCAATGTTAACGAGAGACACTTTCAAGACAATCCTGACGTGCTGAAGGAGGCATTGACCATGATGAAGGTATGTGTTTACACGTAGTCGACAGCTCGGTTCAAGCCCCTCTGCTCGAGAAAGAGACTACGTAGCAATCAGAGTGTGTCCAAACATGCCAGAATTGTTTTTGTGTTTTTTTTTTCTCTATAATGATTTCAACTTGCCTTAAAAGCAACTGTGAAGAAAATTGAGACGTAGACCATCCGCGACAACACCACGAGAAGTATGAGCAGAAGCTCCCTATTTCAGCGAAGCTGTTTATGGCTAGGGTTGCGTGCATTCTTCTTGTCCGTCAACAAATGTGTGCGAACGAGAACTATCATCATGAGCAATGGCTCGCGCCACACTGCTCGCGCGTTCGTCGTCGTCTTCACTCACAGCAGGCTCCGTTGCCGCTAATCATGCAAGCTTTCTCAAACTGCTACTCCCTTTGTGAAGGCGGGGACGTCACTGGCCCACTGGTAGTCGGTGCGGTGATTTCGGTCTCAAATTATTTGCCTCAATATATCGTGAAATGACAGGACGAATGTGTATAATGAATGCATAACAGGAATGAAGGCGGATGTCTAAAAATAAGTGTCTGTGCGCACCTTTCGTGCCGGTGACCGCGGATCACGACAATAAATGTGTTCGTACCTTTGTTCAAAATTCTGTGTCACCGCTTTGTCGTACACTACACAAGTTCGCTGGTCATCTACCTTCACAGAGTGTAATGGCTCATGATTTTAAAGAAACTTGTTTAGTGTCTTTCATACGTTATTTACAGGATACCATAGGGGGATTATTACGGTACACCAGCATCAGCACAGTAATTTTCTTAACTTAAAAGATGTCTCTGTTGTTGTAGTTTAGTTCGTAAAATCTGGGTTTATATGGCAAAACTTGCGTCGCCGAGTAAAGTAGCCTGTTCCGCTTTTATTTATTTTGCTTTATACCTACTGTGGCAGCGGGAATATTTGTTCTAATTTTTGAAAAATCTTATGATTTATGACGCAGTTACAATTCTGAAATATTTCAAATGTATTTAAAGATAGTGGCAGAACCCATCTCGCGATGACTGTCAACGATGGTGCGTTTAGGATTGAATCAGTATAGTGACACAAAGTATTGCCACTGTCAAAACGAGCTATGTGTATCGCGCGTACTGCTGCGCGATCCATGTTTCGCGCTTCGGATGAATAGATGGATGCTATGAGCGTCCCCTTTGGAATGGGGTGATCGGTTGCGCCACCAAGCTCTTGTTATTATGTTGGCTAATGCCCCACCTATGTCAAAAAAGAAAAAAAAAAGGAAAAAAACTCACGAAGAATTTCCATAACCAAACTTCCTATCTCCTCTTACTAATCTCTACCCGCCGTGGTTGCTCAGTGCCTATGGTGTTGGGCTGCAGAGCACGAGATCGCGGGATTGAATCCTGGCCACGGCGGCCGCATATCGGTGGGGGCGAAATGCGAAAACACCCGTGTACTTAGACTTAGGTGCACGTTAAAGAACCTCAGGTGGTCAAACTTTCCGGAGTCGTCCCCTACGGTGTGCTCACAATCAGAAATTGGTTTTCGCACTTAAAACCCCACAATTTATTTTTTCGTTACTAATCTCTACGGCGGACATGATTACTTTCCCCCTGCTCACGCTTAACCCAAGGGCTTCAAGTAGGCCAGAGGTGCCTAAATCGACTGCTGGGCAAATATGTTAACACTTTAATAAAATGTGCCTCATTGTTTCCCTAGCTTTAACACGGCAAGCACATGCTCCTTCTTCCTTCTTATGTCTTGCTTTATTATTACATCTTCTACGGCGTCCTGATTTCGTTTCAAGTAATGAGCTATCCTTTGAGTTATCATAAATAGTTTTTTCCTGATTTTGTTATTTTTATTTTCCATTGCCGCCACCCATGAGATTATCGCAGCCTCTCTGACTTTCCGCTTGACGTTCTTTGTTGCCAAGTTGCTCGCCATGCAGGTCGCATACTTGCTGGTGAGGTTCCTAGTTCTTTTCCTCCATTCTAAATTTATGTTTTACAGCGAAAGCTGTATATGACTAGCCATCCGTGGATTTTGCGGTGACCGGCACCAGAAATAATCATGATGATGGCCGATACTAGTGATAGTGCAGAAACGGTCCAAGCTCAATGGCACATACCCATGCGGGCTCGGTAGCCTGTAACGCGCTCTTGAATTGTTTTTGTCACACGTGGGACCCAAGGAGGTTCCAAGCGCTCTGCAGGTGTTGCTATACCCTTAAAGGACGACATGCAAGTGCAACCGTTCGATCTCGGGATGAACAGAATCGTCACCCACTGTGCGGATGTTTGTGCTACGCAAACGGAAAAGGAAATCGTGATCTCGACAGTGCACACTACTTCCCGGTGCCCGCTACTTCCAAGTCCGAAATGAAAAAGTTCATGACCACGTATTACCAGTGCGTTAGAAAAGATCATACCATACCTGTGATCATCAACGAAGACTTCAACGTGGACATTTCTCGGCCAGAGAAGAAATGGTTCATGCAATAAATGTTGGAACAGTTTGGCCTGCAATGTTACTCTAACCCCATGATACCTACCACGCATAACCGGACGTGCATTGATTTGATTCTAGCCAAGAACCTCTCTAGGGTGGCCGTCCAACCATTGAGTGTATATCACAGTGATCATAAAGCAATCGCGACTAACCTGACAAAATAAAGAGACTCAATCGAGCACCAACCACTGTCTTTACTAAATCCTCAATTTAACCACATCAACCCCTATCGTCACACAATTCAAACAAATGACAACCATTTCACTCTGTGAAGATTGAATGGCAGAGAAAGCTGGCTACAGTCAAAGCTCTAAACCGAAAAGCAAGGTGCTTTCGCTGTCATTCAGTTTTCACAGAGTGGAATGGTTGTCATTTTTTCTGTACAATTACCTGAACACTCGTCCAGCCCATTTGCTTTCTTCCGTATTCCGCAATCATTCTTCATAATCAATTTTACGGCAACCTTCCCTAACTTCAAAACTTGTCTAGCCCATTTCATTCTGTGCAGCTTCATTTGTAGTCTTCCCGTGAGCGCCCAATGCGAGGCGTCGCACTAACCTTTGGCTGCCATCGAGTCCTGATTGTACGCCTGACTTCAAGAATACTCGGTGTCATTCATCTAGCGGCACCGCCTCGACGCCTCCGCATGGTTTCCGAATTACATGGCACGCCGGTGCGTGCTAAAGCTTAGAAACGCGTCATGCGGCAACCGGGCTCCCCTCTCGCACTTCTCTCTCGGTACGTCGCCCCATTTAGTGGCACTTCCGAGAAGTCCGCGCGGGGTCTCCGAGACGAGAAGTGCGGCGCGCCGGTGCCTGCGTATTGTTCCCACGCTTATCGCTCACTCATTGGCACATACGCAGTGATCCAGGTTGGCGAGGCGTTCATTGATCGTTATGGAAGTTTCATTGCGAGAGAGAGAGAGAAAGCAAGGACAGGAAAGGCAGGGAGGCTACCCTACACTGGGGGTGGGGAAAAGGGGAATAGAAAGAGCAAAAAGGGAGAGAGTAAGCACTGAGTGCGTGTGGGAGGGACCCTATACACAGGGACACTATGAACATTCTCTTAAGCAGGTGCACTTCAAGTATTGCACGATTCCCTTTTCACATACGGCATCCAAACATACATCGCCACGCAAAGAGGGAGGCTAAAGGACGTCTGTTCCTGACGAGGACTAAACTCCCGGTGCCCACAAACAGTGAATATGAGACGGTAACGAAATTTCGTGTATGACAATATTAGAATCATACAGAAACTGAACATCCACAATTCTGCGCAGTATATAAATACTCCAACATAACCTTACTTTGAATAACAGATGGGAAAAGAAACGACACAGAAAACACTCTAAATAAATAAATAAATAAATAATCTACCAGTTAAAAAACACAATACGTCAAAGTTGTGTAGTATAACCTAAGTAAGAGATCCATAACCTTTTTTGTACAGTACTTCGAAACTCGTGTATCAGCCTTTCAATTTCCCTGTTATCATTTATAAAAGTTATAATGGCAGGCTAAGATGTCTGTAGCCCATAGTTAGTAGGAACCTCGGAAGTCCTGCTAGAAATATATTGGCGTTCATAAGCAGCATCGGGTCTTACAACTGAACAAAAGCTATGGTTATGTTTCCTGTGGATGAAGGAATGAGCCTCTATTGCCTGTCGAAGTGTTATTAACCTATATATGTTAACAAGTCCTAGTGGTTGCCGGTATTCTCGTGTACCCCAAGTATCGAGAATGTTAACGATTGCTGTAACTTTTTTAATGTAATTAAGGAGTTTAGGTTTATATATGTTGTTCTACGCCAGACAAATAAGCAGTAATAAAGAAGTGACTGAATGAGCGCAAAATATTTGTCTTTTTAGCCAGTTTGGCAGAACAAACCTCACTTTATGTATTCGCCCGAATGAGGGTGATATGTGGGAGCGTAACTAATTAGTATAATAAGGGCAGGTTAGCTGTTCACTAAAGACGACTCCACAAAAACGTGTAGAGCACGCACGTTTTTTTTTTTTTTTTTGCTTTATCTGAGGACAATCAGCTGTCAAAATTTTTTTTAGCTTTAAAGATATAGATTTTGTTTTGTGCACACTTAGCTGGATCTCATTTGTATTTATCCATAGCGATAGCTGAGATAAATATTTCTTTGCATCTGCTACAGTGTTCAAGAAGTCGTTACCGGAGAAAAGTACGTTAGTGTCATCAGAACGCAGAACTATATCCGCTGAACTAGGTATACATTGATAATACTGTGGGCCGTTTATTAGGAACTTCTTTCTCATCAGTATAGTATCATCATCATACGTGTGGCGTTCGTCATCGCGCGAGTGGGCGCATCATCAGTGTGGATTGTGCCTGTGGCCAATCGCCGCATCTCTTGGGCTCAACAACGGTCGGCCCTTACTGTGACGTCACAAGTGGTGGAAGTGCTTCTCGAACCCCCATCTTCAGCACGATTGGCCTACTCCCTGGAGCTCCATTCAGGTCGCCGCTTGTGACAACTGTCCCCCAGCATGTCGCTGGACGAGCAGGCTGGCGCTTCTACCCTTACCATCCCGACACCGCTAGCCGCACCGTCTCTCATCATTAGCGGCCGCCAGCATGATCACCGTCTGTTCGCTGGTTTTTGCGGGGATGATGTCGAGGACAGGCTGGATGATTACGAGCGAGTGCGTTCTGCTAATCGGTGGGATAATCTCCTGAAGCTCCGCTTTGTCTCTTTCAGTCTGATGGGTGTGACGAACAGTTGGTTACTGAAGCATAAGATTCATTTCTTCGTTTAGACAAACTTCAAGCAGGACCTTTGGCAACTTTTTGGCATCCGACGGTCCGCTTCGCTTTTGGAAGGAAAACTCTCAATGCTCGCAAACAATATTCCGGCGAGTCGTACGCAATCCCACATCGAGGATGTTCTTGCACTCTGCTACTGTGTCAGTGACGCAATGGCTGAGTCAAACAGGGTGCGTTGCACTTTAAAGGCATCCGGACTGTAAGCGTGCAATGTTCCGGCCGATCATACGCGAAGAACTCCAATCACTTGGCTTGCTATCTCCGTTGGTGTTTCCTGCTCAGCCTTCTCGTGCAGACTCGCACGACGTCATTAAGGAGGAGCTCGCGGCCATTACCTACTCTGCGCTTGTGGACCCTCCTGCTCATCGCCTACGGCCAACATACACGCAAGCTGCTACTACGCCTCCAACCAGTACTTGTTGAATGTTGCCTATATCGACTTACGCGCAGATCGGCGCTGCGCCTCCGGCCAATGTTTAGTCAATAGCACTTGAGCCTTCGTCACTGACCACACCATCTGACCGCACTACCGGCCAGTTCACCGAACGCCCTTCACTACCCGCCTTGGCGTCCTTCTTGTCCTATCTGCCCTTACAGTGATTATTCCGGCGATATGTCATGATTTTGCCACAAGCCCCCGCAGGACGAGTGTCGCGGGTACACCATGTGTGAACACGATGCGTTTTCTGGAGTGGCCTCTTATCAAACCCGCCGTTACGCTTCCCCTCCGCGCCCTTTCGAATTTACGCCCACAACGACCGAGACACCGAATCATTACCGTGCCACATAGACGCCGCTCACCTTCGCCCTTCCGCCTCTCCTGGTCACCACTTCGGCCTGCCTCACTCACCTTTAACGCGTCGGCCGGAAAACTAAGCAATGCAGTTTTCGGAAGAAAAACTGCATTCGGGTACTAAAATTCCTCCGGCGCACCCTTGCAACATGATATCTGTGTTCGTTGGAGGAGTACAAGTTAAAGCTTTTGCGGACATCGGTGCAACTTTATCTGTTATTCATTCTGATATGTGTGGACGTCCCAGGATAGTTCAAGCCAACACTATCCGACCTTCCGCACTTTATGTTGTGTGTGTATCGATCTATGGTGCATCGTCCACCACATAACCTTTGCTGTGCCGTCGCTCTGCTCTCACGAGCTCATTTTAGGATGTGATTTCCTTCCATCTGCTTATGCTGCTTTATGTTTTCGGCAAGGCGCCGTGCATGGGATTGAGAATGACTCCTTGCTCCGCGATGAAAACTACAAGCCACTAAGTTTGCTAGCTGCAGAAGAGACCGAGCTACCTCCAGGATGTCAGCAAATTCTTACCATGAAGACCGACGTCATCAGCCGTGGTGATATATCAGTGTTACCTTCTGCGCGTTGTTTTACAAAATAAATAGCCGTTGTAACAGGCCCACTTATATTTTACAATAGTTCGGCGCTTCTCGCCGCATTGAACACAACACCTGAGAAAATTCTCTTTCCTAAAGACACCACTTTTTCTTGCATCGTTCCCCTTGAGGCTGCTCCCTCTGAAGTCCCTCCTGCTGAACATTCCCTCTCTGCCTGCGCTCTTGCAGCCGTAATCAGCTCCGACTTCAGCCCTTCGCAGACGCAACCGTTTCTTTCCTTCTTCACGACGCATAAAGGTTCACTTGACGCCCGTTCTTCGACACTGCGACAAACTTCCGTCAGAGTGGATCGGATTCAGACAAACGGCAGATCCATCGTGTCTAGCCGGCCGTATCCGCCGGCCAGCTACATGTCTGTAGCCGAGCGGAAAATTATTGCGTAAAACGTCTCCAACCTGCCACAACGTAAGATATCCGCCCCTCTACCAGCCCTTAATCGTCTCCCATCTCTTTGGAACAAAAAGAAGTGGTTATTTGCGATTTTAAGTGGTTACCAAGTGTTCCACAAGATCACGCGCAAGGATGTATACCTCTGCCTCGCATTGACGATGCTCTCGACTCCGTGCAAGGTAGAGAATAGTACTCGAGTCTCGATCTGCGTTCAGGTTACTACAAATTTCTATAGGCGAGGACGGCAAAGAAAACAGCGTTTGCAATTACGGAATACCTTTACGAGTTCAACGTCATACCATTCTTCCTCTGCAATGCTCCCGCAAGGTTTAAGCGCACGATCGACATTGTTAAAAACATTATGGGGTTTCACGTGCCAAAACCACTTTCTGATTAGGAGGTGGAGGCCTCCGGAAATTTCGACCACCTGGGGCACCTTAACGTGCACCTAAATCTAAGTACAAGGGTGTTTTCGCCCCTATCGAAATGCGGCCGCCGTGACCAGGATTCAATCCGGCGACCTCGGTCTCAGCAGCCCAACACCATAGTCACTGAGCAACCACGGCGGGTATGTGGACAAGCAGAAACTTCGTGCCCACTGAGTGGCAATGACCCGCTTGCAGCTTATAAAAATGAGAATCTGGCAGTAATTGTTCCCCCGTTGTTATATAATGCACCTTGAAATGCTATCGAGGCTTTTTCTTAAGGAGAATGATTTCCTTGTAAACTAATCTTGCAATTTTTATCAATATTTCTTCCAAGCTGCCGTCCACAAGAAGTTCATCTTGTCTTAATCTCGATCTTTGACTTCTCCTATAGGGCATAAATATGCTCGTGGATTCGTTCAAGACAAGACCATTCTTTTTATAGCATTATCAGCAGGCTTCAGTATTGTCACATTATATTTACGGCCCATTGAATTTTTGTACACAAAGCACCTCTGAATCTGGCTGCCTTTTGAATCCGTCGCAGAGGACTTATAGACTGAATTACAAAATGAAAGGCAGCTTTACAAATCACAGCCGTCCTCTGCACTATTTAAAAACGTCTGCACGTTTTCGGGCGTATCTTGTCCCAGAACAATAATCGTCATCTACCTTGCTTGCGTTTCCTTTCGCTAATCCTGCGCGCCAGCTACTTACAAGTCACGAACTGCATGCGCGTTGTCAATGTGACATACCATTCTCGATAGGAATGTAGCGAGCGCAGAGTTTTCAAGAAAAGAAACGCAAGCAAGGCAACTGGCGATTATTAGTGTAGGACAAGATAAGCCCCAAAGGGTGCAAACTTCTTTAAGTGTGCAGTGCAGAGGTCTTGCATCTACCGTTCGACTAGACATTTACTGGTGATTGGTAAACATAAAAGCAGAAACAACGAAATCTTGACTCATGAATTTGCATGTTCTTTGCGTAGTGGCAAACATTTGTGTTTTGACACATGGTATGAATTATATCTTAGAAAGAGCTGCGCATATGAAAGGACGCAAATAGGAAAAAAACGGGGTAGACGGAAAGATATCCCATATCTCCCTTTATACCTCCCTTTTTAAAATGCCACACATTTCACGCTTCTTTTCTATCGTACAGCTAATAGAGTACAAGTTGCTGCTTGCTGTGTTTGATCATCTCGCTTCAACCCGAACTTATCTCTTGCAGAAAATGGACGAGTACCAAAAGCAACAAACCCCGATCCAGGCTTACATGATGTTGGGCGTATTTTTCATGCCTACGTTATGTGACCAAGTTGCGCAAAACTTTAAGTAAGTTTACCGTCTAAGCGCGAAATCGTTCCATGCGTAAATGTCGCTAGCCCTTTGACCTGTCATTCCTATTACTAACGTTTACTCTACCTGCTATTTAGTTACAGGCATCCAAATACAGTTCTTAATATTTACGTCTCCTGACTGTTCTATGCTTTTGAGTATGCCTAAAAAAGGATAGCCATTCCTTTACGCTCATACACGCTCATTTACAAGTAATTTCAAGCCTATAAGTAGTTGACAATTTGCAAAGGAAATGGCACCACCCAGACCACGTGGTGCCACCCACAGTCACCGCCTCTCCTAAGGATTGAAGATGCTCTTATAGAAGAAAACGCATAAAATGTACTGGTGGAACCGACGGATTATTATGCTTGCGCACGATGGATTGTTGCTTTCATAGTTGTGACTACATAAACTGTATTCTCTCTAATACAATAGTGGTCATAAAGTGGCGGGAGTGCCTCCTATTCTTGGAATTATTACGTATGTAAGCAGTTGCGAATAACGGCGTTTTTTTAATGGTTATATTATTACAGCGAAGCTGTATATGCCTAGTGGATTTGTCCATTTATGTGCAGAATCCCCTAGTTCCCCCCTCTATGGAGGAGTGCAAGAACTAATTTTATCGAAGCACTTTGAATCACTAACGTGGAACCCCTGGCGCCCTCTATGAAGTACAAGAAGCATGGCGACAGAGAAAGAGAGTCGGGTTCTTCCACTTGAGTCTACTGTCACCTCGAAGCGCACAATTGCCCATGTGTGATTGACGTAGGTATGCTGTCGCAGTGAATGGCGTGCGCGGCTCCGAAACCTTCTTGCGTCTGTGAGTGAGGGGGGTCGGTTTAGCTCAGACATCGCCGTGGGACGGTCGCGCGTCGCTCCTCCTCCCAAGGAGCAACGCGCGTACTAGGAACGACGCTGCAGGCAGCGGTGGCAACACAACCTTCTCCGTTGGTCTGCCGACCCGGCAGCGTTGGAAGAAAAGCGCATCTGTGACGCCTAGTATGTGTACGTGTACCGTGTATGTTCGACCGACCGCTCCTCAGAAAGTCAGAAAAAAATGTGCGTGATGCGTTCTGGTGGATCGCTGATGACAACCAAACGCACGTCCTCATTGTGGGTGATTTCGACGTGGATGCGTCGCGACCAGATGCCACGTGATTAATTTCTTTCACGTTAGTGCGGTTCGGACTGCAATGTAAGATGGACACCAAGGTGCCAACGACCACGATGCGCACGTCTTTAGAGCTTACACTTGCCAGGAATCTGCTCGGCCTGGTCGTCGCGCAATCTCTGGCCGTTTCTCATGGTGACTAGAAAGCGACCATTGTAATGTGCGTGGCACCACCCTAGTGAGGTCATTTTGTAGCGAATGGTGTGCGGCAGAGCACACAGCTTAGTAATGAGTATGCATGCGTGCGGTTGTGAGTGGAACCTTCTTTGGCTAAATAAAACATGCACAACAAGTGTAGCGTGTGAAACTCGTATTACATGCGTATTACATGCGAGGGGATACCGACGAGGCCGCCGCTATACACAGCTTCGCTGGTCCTCCACCTTCACAGGGGTGAGTGGAGCTTAATTTTTTTTTCGTTGGTCCAGAAAGGGGCGGAGTTATATTGAAAAAAAATTTGTTCGGGACAGTATTAGCGTTGTAAATACGTTTTTTTTTGTCCTTCCCATCCCATCAGGCCAGGCAAATGTTTGCAAGCGGGAGGGCCCTCATTTGTGCAATCTTAAAAAAACTATAATAAAGATGTGAACCTTCATTCAAATTACAGTTTATGTTCGTAAAGGACAAGGTCCTCCTGGGCGGGTTCATGTTGAGTAGTTATATTCCTCAACGTCCTAATCGTCATTATAATTATGGTCATGTTAATCCCCATCATCGCCATTGTCAGCATGGGTATCATCCCTACGTTTAGGACCATCAACATTGCCATAATCATCATTGTTATCACAATAAACATCATTATTAATAAATTATCGTTACCACCTTTATCATCACCGTTATCATCAATTCGACTATAGTAACAAATGATATGGTTCGTTAACAGTATGGCATTAGTTGTGTCAGTTTTCAGACTGCACTTTTTGGGGATTGGGCCCCTAAAGAGTCCAGAAATAGATGTTAGAAAGAGACATAGCAGAAACAGCAAAGTGGTCGTAACTCGTCAAGGAAAACAAAATTTCATTTCCTTTTTTCAAAATTTTCAAGTACATTTGTAAATTGTTCTCTTGGCATTTCCAATGAGGTTTGTCGTACCATCCCCGCTTTGTAGGCAGAGAACAGAAACAATGCGTGGTTGTCATTGTTGCACTGAAATCTCCACACCAGCTACCCGTTATATCATAGATTTTCGACAGCGTGCTGCCATACCTAGTTACCTGTTCCTGGTTCAGCAACGATCACGGGACACGTTAAGTTCATCGAAGATGAATTAAGGTAACATTCGGAAAAGTTCTAGTGCAAAAACATTATAATTGGGAACATTTACACTAAATGCAAGAATATGCCTAAGTCGTCGTGTAACTTCGACGGCAAGGATGTCGTGCATAGATTGTATATTTGCAAACACTCTTCTTGCATATTTTTGATGCGAAACGTCTTTCAATTCGATCAGGGATGGTTGCATGCTAAAACCACACGGGACTAAAGTACGTTACATTCTTATTGCTTCTACGTTTGAAACGCTACTACCCATGCACCTTAATTTCTAATCATCGCGTTTAGAAAAGACGCCATCATTTGATCAAACTTGTGGCGCGTGCACATGTGGGGCCATTGTTGCTGCACATGACACAATTCCAGCTAAATTTAGCATCTCGCGCGGTACTCAGAAAAAGATATCTCGGCAGTATGTTTGTCGATCCGAGCGGGAGTGGTCGCATGTTGAGAGACTCGCGTGCCACACTAGCTACAACTTAGCAAACTAAACTGATACTCCGCAGGACTCACTCATACTCAGCATGATGATATGATGATGCCCGTCCTGATATTCGTCAACTCTGTATACGAGCGTACATTTTGTTGCCGAAATTTCAGGCGTACTTCGCTATGAGCCCCCGCGAGGGTCCGACCATGTATTGTTCAGAAATGGTGTGAAGAGACTCGGCCAACAAGACAGAGGAGTATCCAAACCCCTTGAACACACCAAAACCTGCCCATCTCTAATTGGAGCGCAAGCGCACGTGATTAGGGCACACGGAGGAGACCCAACCGTCTATATGTATACGAGCCCCCCGAGTTCGAGCAGCCAGCGCTAATCAGTCTCGGACGCCAGGCTAAATGAGGGGGGGGGGGGGGGGAAGGGGGCCATTTTGTCCCCCTAGTCTCCGAACACCATCGGTAAAATAAACGGGCCCGCTACAAATAAGGTGTAAAGCACAACTGCCAAATTTTATGGTAAGTCCCCCCACTAGCTATAACATAAATTAGGCATGTGACTTTTCTAATGTGTAAATATGTGCAATTTTTTGTATTTCGTTGCGTCCTCTTTGTACCATATTGCCCATGCACCCACTGCAGCACGAGTAAGGCGTTTCATGCATTCCATTGAGGCTGCGTGCCTGATACAGCCAACCCTAATTATTCTTGCTGATGACAATCTTTCTTTTTATGAAAAGTAGTTATGGGAGAATACTTCATCAATCAAAATTTATTTCGAAATTGAGTTATTCCCTCAAACTGTCGATGACAAATACCCACCAGAAGCTTAACGCTAGCAACAGGGTCGCTTCAAGCCAGCTTTCTTTTTCCAGGCGTTGTGCTTTACACCATTCTGGAAGAACACTAGTCCGCTGTACTTGAGGGTACGGAAAGACATGGCGGCCAGATTTAGAGTTAATAATTCTGCTACGCAAATGACAAACAATATGTCTGCTTTTGTACTGCGTTTCCAGAACGATCTTCCTTCCTGCGCATGTCATCCTCTTGGGACAAATATCTTACGGCAGACATAAGCCGTGTGTTGCTCTGCCGGCTAACAACTATATTGATCCGCGCCAAGAAAATAAAAACCTCACGCAAGGTCACACCTTGGTAAGAATACCTGGGGGCATTTGGGGCATTTTAAAACAGTTTTCTTTCTATAGGCCTTGAGTCGAGGCAAAAGTAGCACTCTCGTTTAAATGACATATATACAGTATTAAATTGGTCTCCCTTATTCTCTAGTAAAACCCACTCGTGACGAAACAAACAGATCGCTATAGGAATAAACGAATGTGGGAGCATGGAGTAAAACTTTAAAGGAAGACATGAGGCAAATGTTTTGTGGGGAATCTTGATGAATGTAGATGTTTGCACTCGTTTGCATTTTTGGCTGAAGCAGCCTGACGAAAGCGAGGGACAACCTCGAAGCCTTTGGTGGTGAATAAACGTAGGACGAATTTGTGTGAGTGACAAATGTTTTCCTTCAAGCCATTGAAGTTGCCCATATAGAAAACTAAATTCCGAATATCAGTGACATCTGCTTCAGCCTTTCCTTCTGCCCCTATGGCCCTCACCCATTCGACTTCGTGTTATGCAACGTGTTTTGTCGCCAAATATTAATCATTTGGCAGTCGTTCCTGTTACGATTTTTACTTCCTGCGCACTTGTGCAACCAGCCGAATCCGTTCTTCCAAGAAAATTATTCAATGCCAAGGCGAAATTTGATCGAACTGAAGCTCACGCCGTTGCCTTCGTACGGATGTTCGCCGCCGCCCCTGCGAGCCTAAGCGTATCCGTTTTTAAGCCGCAGTGGAACGGACGGCGGCCGGCCTAAATCAGCTGACGCTCCAGCGGCTCGGACAGTGCAGCGGGTTGCTTTCTACTCATTAGTTGTGTGAAATCGCGCTCTCACTCTTGAGCAATGCGGCGGACTAGACCTCACCCAGCGCAACTCAGTGCAATCAACAGCGAGACCGACTGCGAGATCGATCGCAGAACGATCTCGCAGAACGATCTCTATTGGAAGCCACGAATGGTATACACGTTTTTTTTGTCTGCCGTCCGAAAGCAAATTTGACTATCGCTGGGACATTAGCTCACCTATGGTGCCTTGAACCTACGGCTATCGTGTACCTCGTATAGCTTTTCTCTGAACGTTAAGCCGAACAACGGTGCCTATAGTGTCCAACCCAGAATCAAGTCAGAAGTCAGACACGTAAAAGGGCGGGAGGGGGGGAGGCTATGAGCGGTGGCACACCCATCGTTTGCTTGTAATTAGGAAGCGGTCTTGGAACATGGAACGTCAGCACGGCCGTACCCAAACCATGCCTACTTTAATGCGGTTCCAACATGCAAAACATGCGTCAGGGAAAGCCCATTAACTGCACCTGGTGCATGTTTCCTCTTCCAGCGGCAAGCCACTGAAAGCGCGAAGTGCCTTCAGACTAAAGGGATCAACACTTCATACAGCGTCTCCATTGAGATGGAGTCCATGCAGTTTAACCACGGACCAGGTAGCGTGCGTGCGCCAGCAGATAAACAGTTGTACACAGGATGCAGTTCTTCAGATTCGTACCAGCGGCTGTCACTTACAATCGTAAGTGACACACATATTTATTTTGCGCGAACGTGAGAGCCTCTTTCAAGTAATAGTGGTCTCAGGCATGTGTTTTGAGACACAATGAGGCGACGTGCCGACCTGAGAGACATAGTTTTCACTGATTAGCCCGCCTACAGCTCGAACTACATTTTACAGCCAAGCTGTCAGCTGGAATAAAAAGCGCTCTAAAGGCATGTATTTCGGTATTTATGTTAAAAGCGTGTCTTCAGAATGTCCTGAGAAAAGTAAATTATTCATGGAGTTTATATGCATAAACAAATATCGGGCTTCCTCGGGAATAGTAAAATTTCAAGAGTCTGTTATAGTTAGTTGATAGGAGAAATTTGATAACGTATCGCTTTTTTACTTGTGAAGAGGTGTTATGTGAGACGTTCACAAATGTTCTCACTTGCCTTGAAAGAACCAAATGTACAAATCATATATTTGAAGAGAACACAGCGCATGTTACGATCTGTAAACGGCCCGTTTCAAGTCTAGGGGTTAATTATAGCGCTTGAACTTTGTACTTTATGTGCTTTATTACAAGATATCTGGTTTATTCGCTTCCTTTGTATCTCCTATTCTTGGAAATCTACTTCTGTTCTCTCTCTCAACTACTCCCCCCCCCCCCCCCCAACACACTCGCAAGAAATTGTTTATTCAAGCGTCCCACAGCTCTATAAGCTAATTTCGCAAACTGTAGGGAAATATTGCGAAATATGTTTAGAAAACAAGACGGATCAAGGTATTGGAATGTTATTATGTATGCAAATAGGTAAAAATTTTACAGCAATTTATGCACAAATTTTAGAAAACGCGAATTAAACACGAAATTCGAAAACAACTCTTTATGCAAGTTATCCAAAGCGTTATGCCGCCACTGCCCACAACGGTGCCCCGAGTCATAAAATCCTTCACATATTACATGACACTGTGTTCGTATTCTATGAAGATAGAGGATATTCATAAGACTGACGTAAGCAAAATTTGAACGGTTGTGTCTTATACTTAATATTGTTGCAAATAATTATTGAATACTTATTTCCCATACCGTTTTCATGCATCCCTTGTTGGTTATGGGATTAGCTTACGAGTGATATATTTTCGAAGTCTAATGTGTATCAGTCATTTATAGCATTTGCAATAAATTACGTATGCAAACACTCATGGGCGTTATGTGTGGTATGAACGGCACCAAATTTTGCCCACTCCTCGGAAAGCTACAACTGTAATTGAGATCAAACTTGGGAAACGGGGGGGGAGGGGGGGGGGGGGAGAGAGCTCACGACCACTGCATACGTGATGTTCAATGCCTGTGAATAATTTACAGCCTCCCTAAAAAAAATTCTTCAGCAAGTGCTCGAAAGCACGATAGCGCAAATACTCGCCGTGCTACCGTCGTTCCGAATAATTTCTACTTCACGCTGAATTACTAGTTGGTGAAAATTTGGGGTTCCTAAGTGTAGTAGGTCAGAAATGTCTAACGTTTCATACTTTTTGATGAGCTTTGAAAATGACAACTAGACCAAATGAGTTCCCATATATTTAGCCATTTTCATATAACCCTTAATTTACCCACGCACTCCTTGCGGTGCTTATATCACCCTTAGCATGCTTTCCTATTACCTTCGTAAACTCTCTCACTTCTTCCAAGACAGCAGGAAAATTTTTCCCTAGCTTTTCCGGACACTTTATTCGCACTGACAGCTTCGCTGTACAAGACTGTTGGGCGAGTTTCTGGTGCTGCACTCAGATTGCTGCAATATGCGGCCTCTTCGTTATGCAGAAACTCTTAATACTTTGTTTGCAGATGGACTCTTGGTGGTGTTCAAAAGAAGCGCATCAAACCTGTAATTCTTTCGGTACACAGACAGGTTCAAATTTGCGAAAAGTCGTACACGAAATGCAACATTTCCAAAAAAAGATCCTTCTTTCCGTGATGGCATCCATAAAAAAAATTGACATAAGAGAAAAGATACGGAGACATTAATTGATCTCTAATTACAACAAATAATGAGGAAAGGAAACGAAAATGGGGTCGGTTGAATCGAACAAATTTGGGTATGGCAGCCATACTCCAATCCGCCTTCTTTGGTACCGGTGCGTGCGCGTGCGTGTGCGCGTGCGTGTGCGTGTGCGTGTGCGTGTGTGTGTGTGTGTGTGTGTGTGTGTGTGTGTGTGTGTGTGTGTGTGTGTGTGTGTGTGTGTGTGTGTGTGTGTGGCAAACACTTTTAATGAGCACACATCAATAAACACCGTTGTACTATGTTGCACATTTCGAGAATGAGTGACTCACTGAGAAATTAAATTGATGGCAATGTGTGGTCTAAATTAATAATGAAGTTGCTATCACTGAAATGTTAAAAAGTAGTCATTTTCATTCGGGGATTTGCCATGTTCTCTTGAAAGTCGCACATTTCATGAAAAATAATTGCCGTGTTGCATGCGCGAGGTTCTTTTTTTTAACTTCCAAGAGGGGAAATCGGTATTCTATGGCTAAGACATCAGCTAACAACTGCTTTCTTTTATTACAGAAGCTTCTATGCGGCTGTGAGGCCACAAAAACCGCATAAGTGCAAGTTATAGCTCTCCGTTACACTACATATTTGCCTACGGGTGCAACCGGGTGTCACTTTCAAAAGGTCTCGGCTAGGCATATAAAGAAATCATTCTGAAACATTAACCTTCCTAAATGAACTGCAAAGTGATGCAACAAGGTTTAAACTCCTACCACAGCATCAATATTCTGGATACAGTAATGCTGTTAATCTAAAAAGAAAATTAAGTTTTTGCAGCTATATTCTCTTGAGAACAAAGGACAATTCAAGGAAGGGCTCGCTTTTAATGCCGGTTCGTATTTCAAACGGTATGTGAAATAAGCAAAAACCTTTTTCTTTTTGTTCAGATACCACGGCTATAGTTACGAAAAGCAGCATCGCAATATACATGTACAATGTACCGCCTGTAGGTTTTGTTTTCTTTTCCTGCAGTGAAAACTGTTTTCTTTCTTTAAGATCCAGATGGAGATAAACTTGATGCTATGACCTTGCCATGTTTACACTGCATTCACAATTTTCATATCATCTGGCGGTATTGTAAATGCGCGTCACGGTTGCTTTTCGTCGTCTGTGCAGACACGTAGGCAGAGAAAAATTACCTTTTTCAAAGCTGAAATAAACAACATGATCAAACTGCTTTCGGACAGTGCCGCATGTATTTCACTGTTTACGCCGTATCAACTGCCATAAATATTTTGCGTAATCAGTTAAGAGTCAACTACGAGAAGTGTTGAAAGTGGCGCGCAGTATGATATTGAATAATTGATAGGAGAATATGGATCATCGATAAAAGTATCTTACCAGTAAACATTAAAGAAGGGAGAGCACGTCTCTTTCCTCTTCTACTTTGTTGTAGCGCAGGCAGAACGATGAGCTCACAAAAAGGCACACTAGACAACAGACAAAGATAATGTGCTTTCTTGTGGGGTCGTGAAGTGTTCGCGTGTTCGCGTGTTTCAAGAATGAGAGAACATCCCATGTCAGCAAGACCATATAGCTATCCTTCATCTGTTTGATCTTTCTTATAGCTGTGCGCCACTGGTCCGACAACGTGGCACTATCAAGACCGCTACAAAACAAACTACGCGCTTGATAAATACGAGAACTTTCTGAATACTTTCGACACAAAGGAGTCCCTCCAATTCAAAGTGAGTTCTAGTACTCTGCCTTTGTTCTTCGTATCTAAACACAAATCCACATGATGCTAGCCTCAAATATATGCTAGGCGACAGCAGGGGTGCTATAACGCAAAACTATTTTAAGCTTTCCTATTCCAATTCTGCAATCAGCCCTCCATGATTGGTTAAAACTTTTTGGACCACCCCCATTTAATCTGTCACGTGACGTCACGAAAACCATCATAGCTGCCCATTTGATATGACGTGTACACACTGATTATGCATTATTTGGTCGGCCAAAAGAACAATAGTTATTTCTGATTCGACCCCTTTTCGCCATTAGACCTCGGCTATTGGCCAAAGTTTTCGGGCTGCACCCACTTCACCTGCTGTCACGCGACGTCACAAAACCGCAAAAACTCACGCGTCAAAGTGACGTGTACGCGATAAAGACGTATTAATATGCCGAACAAAACTGAATTTTCTTCTGAATCGCCGCACGCTGCGCCGTTCCGAAAGGAATAAAAGATGGCTGCCGCCGATCGCTCCGGCACTGGCTACTCGCACCTGCCGGAGAGCATGGGTTTATTTGCGTGTAATAAAACTTTTGCGTGTCTGTGTAATGTTTTCGAGCACTTCGGCGCGTTTACGACCTCGCTCAGCCAACTCTTCTTTTCTGAGGATCCGTGTTAGCATCATTCTTAAGCTTCCGTTGCATGCTGCCGCGATTTTCGACGAGCCACCGCAAGCTAGGTAAGGCAAAGCGGACCAACCGCATACGCCGGCACCACCCTCTTGATCCAGTTATCAATGTTCACTGCAGTGGCTCGGCCCCATAAAATCCCTCTCCACTTGAGCGTGCTCCTCACCTCTTGTCAGCCAATTACATAAGACAAGCCGTTCATTGCAGCCAATGTTATTCATTTTTCAAGCAAACAGAAGTAACTTCCTCTGAACGAGGGGAACGGTTGATTGGTCTGTTCAGACAACCCTGCGGGTGACCGACCAATCCTTGCGTCGGCGGTTACGCAAATTTGACGTCAGGAGAATGGAATAACAACATATTCGAATAGCTTTACGTTATATGGCTCCAGTTCATTTTAGTGCTTCAATCCGTGAGCATTTTCTCCTCGCGTGTTACAGCAACTCCTTCCAATGAAGTACGCTCACGTTTTAGTGGCCCCGAGGAGTGGAGGACGAGCTGAAGACAACGTATTGTGGAAGCTCCGCATCAGCGTTTGCAAGATGTTACTGCACTTGCTTATTTCTACGGAAAACGCTAACATAAAGATTCATACTGATGCCTGCAATGCAGACCTCAGCACAATTATTTTGCAGTGGCAAGAGGGCGCGGATTGCGTCATTCTGTATACAAGCCGGTCTCACCAAGGATGATACGAACTACTCTGTGGCTGAAAAAGGGTGCTTAGCGATTGTTTGTGCAATAAGCAAGATCTGACCCCACTTGTATGGTAAACTGTTTAAGGCTGTCAGCGATCACCACGCCCTGGCTGGCTGGCCAGCCCCAAGGATCCTTCAGGCAGACTAGCCCGTTAAAGCCCGCGCCTACAGGAATCTGACATTACTGTTGTATGCCGATCTGTTCGTCGGCCCTGTCAATGTGCTCAGGATGAATGAGCATCATTGCGTTCACCCTGAGTTGCTGTCGCTGATCGAGCACCTTCAAGTAGTTGGCGCTGTTTTCCTTCGGTCGCTCGTGCGCGGCTTATAATTGTACCGTCTGCGCAAAAACGTTCTTTACAGGAAAATTGCGCAAGTCATCCATAAGTGTACCTCCTGGTCGCACAACTCGCTCTGCACCAAGACATTTTGCAAGCCTGCCATTATGAGTCTTGAGTGGGACGTGCACACCTAGGACTCGCTAAGACGTTAGCAAGGATACGGCGCAAGTATTACTGGCCTCGGCTGTTTCCTCCTGTTGAACGGTACTTGGAGACCAGCCGCGATTGCCAGCGCCGCAAGACACCGCACGCTAGACCAAGTAGCTTTCTCCATACTGAGGACCCTCCTCAAGCACCATTGCACCAAACAGAAATTGATCTACTTGGTCCATTCCCGGTGACCTCCTCGCGCAACAGTTGTACAGCCGTCGCTACTAATTACTTCACACGGTGTGCCAAAACCAAAGCTATTCCGAATCGCAACGCTTATGAAGTGGCCAAAATGTTGGTCGGCAACATCGCCCTAGGAAATGGCGTACCCTCTCTCCTTATCACCGATCGCGGTGCAGCATTCGCGGCCAATCTGATGCAGGATGTTCTTCCCTTACGCATAGCTCTGAACGCAAAAGCTCCGTGTATCATCCTCAAACAAATTGATGACAGAAAGTCTGAACAAAACACTCTCTAGCATGATTTTCAAGTATAACGACGTAGACCAGATTTTGCCCCGTATGTGACCTTCACCTATAATAATTCTGTACAGGATGTCACAGAGTTTACGCCATTCGAGCTTGTATAAGGGCGCCGCGTCACGGCAACACTTGACACTATGCCACGTGTGGTTGATGATATCTCCACCGGCGAGCAGCTGCAGAGCGTTTACGAAGAACCTAAATAGTGCACCAGCTGGCTCCTCGTCGAATACGGAGCGTACAGCGCACCTAAACTCTTCGAAAGAACCATGGTTTGTGAGATGTGCACTACAATGCGAGCGACTGCGTTTTGGTCTCGAAGCTCATGCGTCCCCGTGGATCCATAGGAAAACTGCTGCGTTGGTATTTACAAGATTAAGCGCCATCTCAACCACGTAATCTGCGAGTCGTCCTCTACAGCCCTGACCTCGGCTCGCTCCGTCGTCGTCCTCGCGCTGTTGTTCATATGGTGCGCATGAAGACATAACTTGCGCGTACGTGCATGTCGAGATTGCACCTCAGGAGCTCCGTTTCTTGCCGTCAGGTCCCCTAAAAGACAACTTTTTGACGGGACCAAAACGGTTGCTTTCCATGTGGGGAGAAATTGACACAATGATGTGGGGCTTCCACACCAGAATGGCGCTTGCTAAGGTGGGCGTCATGAAAGACAATGAAACGCGTTAGCTGCAGGCTCTCTTCTGGTCGGCCATTAAAGAGACCGCGTCCATTTCGCTAGCATCCGTAATCAAGCTTCGATGCATTCCAAGTCACCGAAAAGAAAAGTAGCTTCTGTATCCTAATTGAGATGATCAGATATTCTAGAAAATTGCGATCAAAGTGGAAAAAACTACGCTTTCTACGCGTGGCATTCGTACCAACAACCATAGAATGACGCGGGAACGTCGTCGTTTCAGTAACTACAACTTTATATTGCAGCTTTTATTGCCTGCTTTTCGTAAGCATTCTGTCTGCTCTTCCATACATATACATGTAATAAATTTCTTTAAAAAATTGCCTCCAGAGCTTTCATGAGGCCCCATATCCAATTTACCTATTCCTTTAGAAACAGTAGTCTCTCAGGTAGAACACGTTGCACATTTAAGGGACGGTAGCATCTCGGTCTCTCAGAAATTTCGCACAGGAGGGGAATTTCTCAGTTTATTTTATTTCCCTGTTGACGCAGAGCTGAGTGTCCTTTGACGGGAACGAATTATAATTGCGCATTGTTGGTGACAATGCCGTGCCAAACAGGTAGATCTTAAGAATGCAACAAGGTCATGCTATCCCTCACTGTTACGGCGAAAGGCCGCGTGTGTCGCGTCACATGTGAGAAAACGGAGCTTGTAGTGTCGATTAAAAGAACTTTGGCGCCACCTTTCTCAAATAAGGTGAGTGAGTGAGTGAGTGAATGAGTGAGTGAGTGAGTGAGTGAGTGAGTGAGTGAGTGAGTGAGTGAGTGAGTGAGAGTGAGAGTGAGTGAGTGAGTGAGTGAGTGAGTGAGTGAGTGAGTGAGTGAGTGAGTGAGTGAGTGAGTGAGTGAGTGAGTGAGTGAGTGAGTGAGTGAGTGAGTGAATACACTTTGACAATAAAAGTTTATTCACTCACTCACAGTTCTTTTAATTGACACTACAAACTCCGTTTTCTGACATATAGCTGTGAGCTACGCTCAACAAAAGAACCATGCTTTGCGTCCTGAGCAGAACAAAAAGAAATTCACGGAAATCTATGCGTAACCTTGAGAGCGGTCAGCCTGGCCATGTAACTAGAAATGCCCTTTATACTTGTCTCGGTTACAGTACTGTTAGATTGTAGTTAAGAAATATATTTCAAGAAATAACCTCCAGCATTTAACAAAACGTTAGAGTTTCCGCTGGAATGCTCTAAAAGGCAGGTATTACATCTTATGGAAATGGAAATACATATTTCAAGGGGAATAATGTTTAATTTTTGGATGGCACAACGCATGGTAAACATAGTCAGCTTGAAAATTAGTGTAGCGGAGTTTGCAAGGCATACGCATTTCAATTTTCTGGACTGCACTAGATTTAGCTTACTTTTTCCTGTGTTGCAACAGTTGAAGCAGTGGCGCTTTATTGAAATCTGCCGTGGACTCCTTGAACAATATTTTGTTAAAGATCACTGAAACAACAGTAAGCTCTGCTGCCAGTTTTACGGCTCTTATGTACGAATTTGTGGTAGTTTCATAATTTATTCTAGGTAGGCGCGCTTTGACAACCCACAGACTTCATTTCATTTCTGGCGACATGGATCATACGACGAATTTCCGAAAGTTACCTAACGTAATGTTAGCTTGCCAAATATTTACTCTAATTTCTCTCGCAATTATTCGAAAAGGCGATGCGCAAATTTGTGTTCTGACGCAACGTAAAGCAGACACTGGGTGACCTGTTGCCCGGTATATTACGACTGCAGGTTTGTGACGCCTGGCGCGACTACGGCAGCTCGAGGATCGGCATCAGCGCGTACAGCGTGAACGCCGACTTTCCCCACCCAATTTTCCAGTGCCCGAAAGACCAGTGGACCCCCGACGGGTCGCGGCTGCGGCTTGTGCAGGGGTTCGGGGACTTCCTCAGGAAGGAGGGCGGCGGTCAAAACCCGAAAGCGACGTTTTTCGATCGCTGCCGACAGCTCACGTGACTCGTCGCGCGCAAAGTTCAGGGTTGCGACCTCGAAGTCGCCTCGACATCTTTGCGACTTTGTCGACGTTAGCGCATTTTACCTTCTGCTTATTGTTCTTGATGAGTATGACGTTCGATTGATATGCGTTGTCTTTTTGTGGCTCCACATTGAATTTTAATATGTGCGCATCACCATTATTTCAATCGCAACATGTGTTCATTTTCCTCTGTGTACATGAAGAGCGTGCGTTCTTCACGGAATAGTGTCATAAAGGTAATTTTGTCATAAATATGAATACGTATTATATTACTGCTATGAAGAGAAGAAGCAATTCAACGCCCAGAAGCAACGTAAGAGATTCAGTGTTTCTGCTTGTGCGCAAGGGAGGAAGCGTATTGTGCTCCACTACATTTTCGACTACTGGAATTACTACACACCCTTATGTACACAAACCTTTTTACATACACAAGACACAAGTTTCAGCAGCAGAATGTCGTACCCATTGGGCCATTGCAAGAGCGCTGACTGCATGGCATTTATTTATTTATTTTAGTGCCTCTAGGCCCTCCGTGAGGGACTTCGCATGAGGTGTGGATATAACCACAGTGAAAACGATAACAACAATAACGCTTACAGACATTCGTATGATATATCGCCGATACACTCGATTTCTTCGATGGCGGAGTTGAAGCCAGCAGGGTCGGTAAGTGAAGCAGCGTGGTTGGCAAAGCAATTTCAGTCACACGCAGTACGTATAAAATAAAAGGTCTGTTGGCAGGCTGTGGTATGGGCACGTGGAGGCACGGCGGCATTGTGGTACGTGGTGGAGTTCACGCGATGGACGGGTACGGTGAGATCATTGTTAGGCGGTAGTGAATGAAAAAGGTAACTGGCGATAAAGTTTTATTGGAGACTACCTGCATTTATCGGCCAAGGCGGGTAGATCAAGTGTTCATTTTTGCGCACTGACACTGCAAGAATAATCACCCAGGGTCAATCTGGTAGCATAGTTCTGCACTGATTCGAATGTCGTAATTAGCTGCAGTTGGTAAGGGTCATGTATTGTACTTGCATGTTGCAGTTTCGAACAGACAAGAGTTTTGTATGCTAACAGCCTAATGAAGGCGAGTGCACGAAAAATAAACTTTGCAGGCGTTGAGATGCGGCCTTCTTGGTACGACATCTTTTGTAGTGTTTAGCGCAGAAATTTCCCGAAGCGTGCTGTAAACTGAAGTTCCAGAACACAGACAAGATGCGAAAATGGGCACAAATAAGCTAAGCTATACATCAGATTTTCTCTCAGTGATATTTTGAATCGCCCAGAAATATGGGACGGTGTACTGTTTCTTCTGTCAGCAAAAGGTTACCGGCGTACACTATCAAATTGTTTAACATGGCTACCACCGTACAGGCCTTCAAGTTAAATACATTTTCATGCATTTATTTACACGGAACGAAGTATTCAGCAAACTTCGGCAGGTGGCAAGCGGTACTAGGTAGCACGCACACAGAAGAAGGGGAAACGCGAGATTTTGCGACAAGCAAATTGGTCGACAGAAAGCCCATTTTGCCTCCTTGCACGTCACGCCATGCACGGGCCGCTGTACGCGACGCAGCTATGGGTGCTGGTAGCAAGTTTATACGCCAACTATTATTTCAGCCTCGAAGCTGCTGCCACTCCTGCACACAAGTTAGGACGCCTTATCAGGCCAGCCGGCGCACCTACCGCCTCATAAATGCATCTTTAACGCGATAGTGTAAAGCGCCCGCTGTCGCAGAAAATCCTGCGTTGGCACCGGCGGTCCCTGTATGAGAAAAGTCGTCCCAAACCATGCATCCCGATACACGCAGGCCCTCCGCGAGGCGCACAGGCGTTACTGGACTAATTGAATTTCTCAGAGCGCCTCAAAAAATTCGTAAAGTACGATTTACACACAACCTACAGACATGATAGCGTCGGAATGTAGTTTGAATATACGAGTAAACGTAATTCTGTTACGCGAAAACTCAAAACACAAACACCTTTTCCAGCTGCCGTTTTAGGTCTGTCTTAGTAGGAGTGGTGAGCCTTTCTCGTTCCTTGCAGCGCCATCCAAGATGGTGTTGCACTGGTGTTGCAAGAAAAAAAAACGGTAAGCTCACCTTCGTGCATAGCGTTCGCCGTCAGCGTTTTCAGGAAGACATGCGGTTACATATGCTGCAGTGACTGGGAAGCTTAGGCGTCCTCCAATTTGTTTTTTTTTTTCTTCCTGTATGTGTCAACCATTCCTTGGTGGAGGTGCACCTTGCAATTCAACATAGTTTCGTACTTAAAGTAGTAGAGGGAACTGTGGTGGTGGGGGGGGGGGGGGGGGGGAGGAGGGGGCTGTTATTGTTCAGACACAGGGCAACGATCGGGCGGCAGATCCACGGACGGCCGCGTTCCCTGGATCCTTGATCGCCGGCGTCCGGCACGTCGGCCTGCGGTCTTCCGTCTCACGTTTGAGTGCAGTGGGGTCGTGCGGGGACCCAGGGGGTCTGCGGGGTCCCAAATTCCTTTGCAAAATAAAGTGTTTTTCCTCCTCCCTCCCACTAACTAGGCGCGTGTCTCACCACGAAAGGATTTCGCCACGTGCTCGCCGTGCGCCCCCAATCGGGGCACGACGCTTCTTCGGAACAACACAGGGTCCTCGCTGATTTGGTGAGACCATGCGCATGTGTGGTACAATGGCGAAAGAACCCGCGCACACTTCGTCGTCTACGCTATTGTTTTACTCATCACACTGGGGAAGAACACGATTTCATCTGCTTATTCATCTATTTACTAATCTATTTATAATAAATATTTCTGCCCATTTATAGCATTATTCAAAATTATTTCTCTATTACTCTGTGTGCTGTACTTCTACACCTCCTCCCTTTTCCCCCAGCGTATTTTCTTCTTCGTCTACCACCTATTTCATTGCCAGTTCATGCTTTCGGTTCTGCGCCATTTAGTGCGATCATTATCATCAGCATCATCATCGTCCCGAGCCTGGGCTGGCTTGCGCGTTCCACAGACAGAGACGTCGCTCTCAGGCGTCGCATTTTTCTACGGACAGAAAGTCGATGTAAGTCGTTTCTGGCATGCTCGCTCACCGGCTGCTTTGAAGCCTAATCATATACGGATATCGTGCAGTAGAAGAGAGTCGTTGTTGTCATGCGCAGACTCAAGCACTTTGTTACGTCCGGCATTCCACGGCGTCCCGTTGGATGTCCGCGCTTGCACGCCGTGGTTCAGACTTCCACACACATCAGCATGGAACGCGGGAAGCAGAACAAGACCCAAGGGAGTCAGGATGACAGCCGGAATGGCAGCCAGGATCAGGTGACCAGAGTGCATTTTGTGTTTACCGTTAGACGGTATATCGGGTAAAAAGAAGTCGCTGTCTCTGTGCATAAACAGCAAGTTAAGCTGAGGGTTTACGATTTGCTTTGCCGTCTGTTTCCACGCAGACGCCCATTGGTAAAGCTAATAGTGCGACAACGCACGACGCCCTTACCGGTGGCAGAGGATATAATGCAAGCGTGTCTTCTTTTCAGAATCAATTC
The DNA here is from genome assembly GCF_023375885.2 of Dermacentor andersoni. Lineage (NCBI taxonomy): Eukaryota > Metazoa > Arthropoda > Arachnida > Ixodida > Ixodidae > Dermacentor > Dermacentor andersoni. Next base: position 96,719,224 of record NC_092821.1, read on the forward strand.
ATCTGACCGTGAGGGTAACTCTACTTACTTCTTTGTCGCTTAGCATACAAGGTGACTGCGCGTTCCTAGCTCTGGTAGACACACTTTGTAGACGAATGCGAAATAAAAGAACTCTTTGCAAAATTAAAGCATTCTACGCTCCGCGGTGCCTCAGCGCAAGAAATATTAGAGGTAGTGGCCATGAGCGACGCTCAACTATAACTGCGGACCCAATGCGCACGCCAGCCTTCGTCACTGTACACTGACGAAGGCTTGTCCTCCAGGCTGGTGTACTCTGACGAAGGCTGGTCCACCAGCCGAAAACGTTTAGTAAATAAGTCTTCCAAAAAGTTCGTCATCTCGTTCTGCTTATATATATACATATATGTCACCTATACTACTGCTACAAGTGTGCTGCTTACGTTAACAATAATCTTCAGTGCTTTCTCACCATGCTTTCTACATGCAAATCTACTCGGATAGGGACAATAGCTCAAAGCAGTGCTGCATAGTCCTGTAATGATAATGTAATGTCACATTGTAATGATCAGTGCCAAACGCTACGTGTGTGCGTGTGTTTGTGTTTGTGGACGTGTATGTGTGTGTGTCCTATGCCTCTAAATATTCCTACAGGATCAACCTCGACAAGTGTCGACGCTAATGCGATTACTAATGCGATTACAGTAGCTACACACTATACTGCCACCACCGAGACTCATCTTGTAGGAGCCCTTTATGCAGCCGCATTCTCCTCTCACCCTTCCCACTCAAGGTCCCTAGATAAAACAAGTTTACAAGACAGCGACACTCAATCTTCTTTGCGCCGTCCTATTCGCTCTCACGCTTACTCTCTTTTCTACATTATTCGAATCTGTGATTGATGCATTGCTTGCACGTGATGTGCTAACTGGCTAGAAATGGTGTTTAATATATTGCAAAAGGTCCAAAGCTACTGCGCATGCGCTAATAATCTGGTCAGATTTTTGCCGGAAGGCGTCGTCGTAATCAGGACGTACGACGGCGATTTAGAGTGCAATACAACAGCTGGCCATAAAAAAAGCACACGGCACTGTAATAATCTGCATGAGAAGCTCCTTCCAGCTCTGTGGAAGCCGCTGGCGCCTCGGACTAATGAGAAAGGCGAGCGCATGAAAATGTTTTCGTCCGCGTTTTGTTGCCTGCTACCGACCGCTGTAGCGTCCTAAGTGTCCGCAGCGTCCGTCGTTGCACAACAGTACACGAATGGGGCGTGGTAGCTGATATACCAACTATATTCACACGCAGGTGCCAGCACCTGTATTCTCATACCTTATATCCTTGACTCTGCTCAACGCCGTTTATGAGAAACACTACACTTCACTGAAGGCATTTTTTTAGAGTGAAACGCCGTCCGCGTTGGAGCACCGAAGCAGCTGTTTGACTAGGTCGTCGGTGCGAACACGCAGCCGAACGCCGGCGCCGGCGGTACATCACAGCAACAAATATCTTGGCGCTGTAAGTATAAGCCGTGTTTACTTGTATGCTTGGGCTTCGTTGGATTTGCAGTAAACTTTTTCTCAGCACTTCCTTCAGGTTTGCTTAGCTGGCAAAAGGTGCAAACGCCGTTCTCAATATGCTAACCTGCGCCGCGTCGTCTGCTCGGCGTCTAGTTGGCGGAGGGATGGATGGATAAAACTTTATTGGATCTATTTAAATGAGGTTGGGCCCCTAGACGTCCGAGAGCCCCCTGGCCAACATATCTAGGCAAGCACGGTACACCAGCCAGAGCTGGTCATCCGAGAAAGTGGCCCGAAGAGCGGCCTCCCACGAGGAAAAGGAAGGGTTGGGAATAGACTCTACCGCCATGGGCGTGGGACAGCTCCACAAACAGTGGAAAAGATCTGCCCGGGGCGCTCGGCAGGTGGTACATTGTGGATTATGGGGACCAGGGTAAAATAAATGTGCCAGATAGGGAGAAATAAATGTTTTGGTCTGGATCTCTAGTTGGGGTTTGCTCCTCACCGTCATCGCATACCGTACAGGGGCGGAGTAGAAAAATAATAGTGAAATGAGCCATTTGACGTTTAAAGCGTTCCGCATCGTCAACGCATCGTCAGCACTAAGGCTGTGGTACCATATGCCAGGTTTAATTCAAACCTTTTTTTATACCTCTGCGTCGTCTGTGTAGGCCAAACAGCGTCCAAACAAAGTGCGTATCTCAGTAACAACGACAAATCATATCTAATGTCGGCGTGAAGCATGAAGTGAGGCTAAGCGATGGCTGGTTAGGCCGTTTGTTTCCTGCCGTCGGAGTGGAGAACAAGTGACAAGCGTGAATTTGGATAGAAGCGGGCGCAAGCGAGGGACATCGCAGCATGCGAGGTGCCATGGCTAGTGGTGTAAAATATAAAACGGGCATAACGTTGCTAGTTGGACAGCACGCATTGTGCTTCTTCTTGTGCTGCGCCTTACTCGTTGAACTAAGCAATTGCTTTTTGTAGATGCGATTTACTTCTATCAAAACGTACCTGTTTCTGCTTGGGTGATAACTCACGCCAAGCTTTCCCCTTTTTGTGCACGGCCTCATTAGTTTTGACCCTTCTTGGGGGCGCTCCAGAGCAGTTCGGTGAGGAGGAAACCAGCAGGAAAGGGGGAGTGGCGCTGCCTTGAAAACTTGTTTTATCTAGCAATGCCTGCTTTAGAAGATGCCTGTCGCGTAAGCTGAGAAGCTGGTTCCGGCCCCTCTCCTCTTTCCTCCTCTCCACCTGAGTCGGCTGCGAGCGCTACTTGCGGCGGCTTCTCGAAATTGGAATCACCTTTCTTTGCATCCGAAATTTTAGCGGCGTCTGTTGCGATCCTGGAGGCAGGACCCGCGGTCTTTCGTCAAGCCATTGGTCGAACGCTCGCCAGGCTAGTAATAGTCATTTCCTCCGCAACAGGAAGTAGGGTTGGCAGCGAGCGCCATCTCTCCGCGACTACCCTGAACTACAGGAAGCTCCACTACAATGGAAAAACTAGCGACGCGGCAGGCATCTACTAAAGAAGGCATTGTATCTAGGTACCTTATTCCCACCGAACATGCAGCGCCATCTAATGGCGCCGCCATGAAAAGCGCGCCTGGCGCCCCATATATTCGGACAAGATGATCTTGATACAGATGTCGAGGGTTGGCTTCCACCCTGAACTGCAGAAATTGTAAAGAATATAATTGTAAGTTGGTGCCAAGAAGATGCGTTAAAAAGCGGCACCAACTCAATGGCATTTTCCCAGTTCTCCCTAGGGCGATGCCCACTGGCCCCAGGGACACACACCTAGGGACGAATACCCAGTCGCACATGCCATATGGACCCAGGGGCACATACCCATTTGCACATACCGAGTGACCCAATGTCACATGCCCAGTGTCCGCAGTGCGTATACACCGTGTACGTACCATTGCACATACCCAATGTTGCATACCAAGTGACGCCAGTGGCACATATATTTAGCCTGCACTATCTTCGAAATCGGCTCCCCAAAACTCCTACATAACACACACAAACTGGATTAGTTCGGACATTGCCAGTATGGAGTGCACGTCTCGCGTTTAGAATATGACCTGTGCAATGGCAATAACCTAAAACTTGGTAGGCGCTGAAGGTTGTTCCAAAGGCTGCTATCCTGCCCGCGGATTGTCTTGACACGCACGTCGCCTACGTGTCATTTCTCCCAGCTGTCAGCCCAAGGAGGTTGGATCACCTGTGTCGCAAGCGTCTCGCGACATTGGTGATCGTGGGAAGCTTTCTGTGTAAAACTTTCATTTTATGTTTCTTTCTTTCTATGGTGCTTTGATTCTGTCGCTTGGGGGGCACAGAAACTGTTGCGTCTTGCCTCCCCTTCTGTAATTCCCCACACAGATGATGGGGTGGGGTCCGATCCATAAGTTGCCTGCTCACTGAAGGTTTCCTGCTGTACGCACCAAAAGAAATATGTTTTCTATGACCACTTTCCTTCCTTGGTCCTGCGCAGTCACCAGTTCAAACAAGTATAATACTGAAAAGACTGCAAGGAAGGGAACCCTGCACCCGGAGTTTAGGCGACATCTTTTTCTGGTTACCCATTACAAAATTTTCAGTTTCGCCCAAAAGGCGAATTGATTGCGGCAGCAAATTGTTCGACAGCTATATGCAAAAGGTTAGCACTTTTATCAGCTGTGTAAAGTGCTCGAAACAATAGCTTGCTAACAAAATAACAACCACGGTGTCACGTGTACAGTGGCAAACACGAACACATTTAACTCGATGACTGCGTCCACTCGTCGACGGAACTCTGGCGTGACAGAGAGCCGCAGCAGCGGTGAGCGAATTCCCCTTTGTGTTTTTTGTCATTTTAACGCAAACTTGGAGTACGAGAACACAGCGCACACGAAGCCATCAGCTATCTCAGGTTAGCTAGCCTTCGTACCCACCTCGAAGTATTTGCAAGATAGGACAGCAAGTAGGCGCGCTTGTATGCTATATATGCGTAGCTAGAGTAGAAGCGAAGACGCGCCCTAGTCTGCGACTCTTCCTGTCCCCATCATTTCTGCCCACACCTCCCCATCTATCGCTTGCAAGCAAGAAAAGTCGGCGCACATCCACCCCACCTGCGCCCCTTTCGGATGCTAGGAGACGCCGTCGCAGCAAGTCACCATCCTTGAAGAAAAAATAGCGCTACAATGACGCGTACTAAACGAACATTTACGACGGACAGGCGCTCACCACATCAACCAACTCGCCCACATCAAGCCTCTCCAAGTCGCTATCCTTCTCGGCTCATCCTTTCATGATTTCTCTCCCACTTACAGCACGCTACGCGCGAGTGCGGTCTTAGCACACTTGGAGTTTTGATGCCGACGGTGACGGCTGAAATTCGCATGCAGTGTTCATGTAATTTCTATCGCAACAAAAGGCATCATTTGTTGCAATGTGCCGGAAGGTATGAGCTAAAATAGAACCTATCCCCCCTGGAGGAAGGAAATGGCAGGTCTAAATAAGTTGGAGGAATTTGTTCCTAGAGGTATGACAAGAAATGCAAACGATAGTAGTGCACGCAATTCGACAAAGGTGACAGTTCCAGTTCTTGTTGCCTCACAGCATATAGCGACCATATGTCGTTTATGCCTACGACTAGTCCACTGTGCAACAAAAACGAGTATGCTTAAGCTTCCCCTTTATGAGTGGAGCGCGACAGCATTCAAAGATTCCTGAATGCTTCTCACGCTTCCCGGCAACTGCAGCTTCTGTAACCGTAATGTTTACCGGGAAGCGCTGTCGGCAAACGCTATACGGGAAGGTGAGCTTTCCTGTAGAAACGCGGCCCCTTGCGCGGGCCCATCTCCTGCTATTAAGAGGAAGCTTTAGCTCGGGTGCTCCTATCTAAATACATGTAAAAGGAGAATTCGTTTTTCTCGGCAACCACAGCACCAAATTTGACGGGGTTTGTTGCATTTAAAAGAAAAACTTAAAATTTAGTGACTGTTGGTTTCGAATTTTCGATTTAGGTTGTCAATTTTTTATTAAAAATTGGCAGAAATCGCAAATTTTCAGAAAACGAAACTATCAAGTTTACAACTCTATAACTCAGCAAGAATAGGTGATATCGCAATTCTGTGAATTGTACTTAATAGCACACCTAAGGCGCACAAATTTGACATCTTATACATGAATCTCAAAAAATTTATTAATATGTAATTACAACTTTTGCAGAACCCTCGTAAACAACGTAACAAGCTCACGTAAGATGTAAAATGACATATGAAATTTGTCCGCTTTGAATGATCTAATGGATGCCGTTTACAGAACCGCGATATCTGTTCTTGATGCAGAGCTATTAGTTTGTAAACTTCGTGCTTCTATTTTTTTCAAGCTTCTGAAATTTTGTAAATCTCTTTAACAAAATGCAAGCCCTAAATCAAAATTCCGCTTCCAACAGTCACTAGAATTCAACTTTCTCTCTCAAAAGCAACAAATTTCATTAAAATCGGTCCAGGGGTTATCTCAGAAAAACGTTTTTGCGTTTTTACATGTATTTGAATAGGCCGCGTCGGAGTTGGGCCCGAGCTAAAGCTTCCTCTTAAGGCGAAAGCCTTAAATCTCTGTATCAAGGTCGCGTTGTGAGATACAGAAAAAAAATATCACGTTACTCAAAGTCAGCAAGCGAACGAAAGCATGTCCAGCCGTGTATAGGAGATCATTAATGATTAGGAAAGTTAATTCACGATTGATGAGGGATTAGATTAAAGTGAATAAGGGTGGATTAAAGTCGACTAAGGTGGATTATGGAAGATTAAGCTGGATTAAGCTGTATTTCAGTAGGCTTTCGCCTTCGCGTCTCTTAGGCGATCGCTAAGTACACCTGGAAATTTCAGAGTGAAAGCCTCTGTTGCATGATCGCGTTGCGAGGTATAGAAAATATCACGTGGCCCAACGAAGGTCAGAAGCGAGTCAAAGCATATCCAGCCATATATAAGAGGTGACGATTTATTAGCAGTTAACTAATGATTGATTAGTGATCGGATTAAGGTGGATTAGAATGGATTAAGGTAGATTATGGTGCATTAAGGTGTATAAGGAGGTTTATGGTGGATTATAGTAGACTATGGTGTATGAAGGCCGAATAAGGTGTATTAAGAAGGATTAAGGTAGATTATGGTGGATTAAGGTACATTTCGGTGAATTAAGGTGGATGAAGTTGATTTACAGCAGTCATTACAAGGTTTTCGCCTTCGCGTCTCTTAGGGGATAGCTAAGGACATGTGCAAACTTTTTATTTTGCATTTGTCATAATTCATTCTGAGAAGATTCAAAATAAAACGCATGCGCTGTCGATGTTTTGTTTCACGGCATTTGTCTGTAGGCTGTCATTTGGAGCATTTCGAGGAATAACTTTATAAAGAATGTAATACAAGGTATGAGCAACGCAGTGATAGAAGAACAATTTAAGTGCCGTATAGAATATAAGGGTAACTTTCGCTTACACGACGGCGGATAGCGGACGCCGACACCGTATTTTCTGCGTCATGGGGCCCAGAACGCCATCGTGTTAAGGCAATGAAACTGCAGGAATCTAACGCTGCGTTGACAGAAAAGTGCATATATTACATAAACCACTCATAAGAGAACGTTTTGAAGGTGTTGCTAGCGCAGCAAAACATTGGCAGCAAGCCGACCACATTTCATGGGAACCAGGTTGAAAGCCACAAGGATCCTTTGTGATTGTCACAGCTTAAAAGTTCACTTGGGGAACTTCATCCCTGAGAAGTTTGTGTGGGCCTTGCCTGCCAACACATGGCAGCCGAAATTGCGTGCGCAGCAAGCTTTGCTCCGGCCTTCCAACTAGGCCGGAAAGAGCATAAGTTGAATGGTGATGAGTGCGGCCGGCTCCTTCTCCCCACCGCATAGCTCGTGAGCAAGGACTTTTCATGCGTCAAGGATGCTCTCGCGCTTCAGTACTGCTCCTGCGGCTTTGATGAGACAAGAAAAAACGATTTTGCAGTGCTGTGTGATCACTTATTGATTTCGAAAAGACTGATGACGGTTTACGAGGGGCCAAATGCATGCTGGGGCCTATCAGTGTGGAAGCGTTCGTTAGCGAGTACTTCTGCGAAATCTCTAACACGGGAACTGTCATGCTCTTTATCTGCAAAATAAATGCATAATTGGCTAAAGTGAGAAATTTAATTGTAATAATGTAAATGCAGATAATTGGGAGCTTTATAATCGATAAGAAAGAATTCGAAAATAAAAAAATTGTTTCGCCCGGAAGACGAAGCATTGATTGCAATACCAAGGTAGTAGACAGCTTTGCAAAGTAAAAGTAGTAGTTTTATTGGCCGTATAAATTTGCAAACTTTCAATAACTAAATTAACAAGCATGGTGTCAGCAAGCACAGGCTAGCATGAACACATCACACTCGATGAGCGCGGGCAATCACTGCCGAAACACTGGCGTTAGGAAGCACGGCAGCAGCAGCGAGCGAAGTGACCTTCGTGGTGTCCGTCGCTTCAACGCAAACTGAGCGGCGAGAACGCAGCACGCACAAAGGCATGAGTCGTCGGCACACCTACACTCTGCTCAAACCGTAGGTCGCTTTCAACATATGACGCACGCAGCCATGGAATGCGCAGTACAAAGCCACCCCCTCCTTCCCCTCACCCCGGAACCTAGAGTGGCACGGAAAACGGCGCACTTCCTTCCCACCTACCTTACTTGCACGCGAGAGATAAAGCCGCGATCGTCGCGTCCCCTCGCACGCGTCCCCTCGCACGCGTCCCCTCGCACGCGTTCACTCGCACATGCAGCATACAGCGCGCGTCGACGTTGTTATCGCCCTTGGACTTTATACGAAGCATCACGGCGACGGCTACGCCGACGGCAAAAATGCGCCTGGAACGTCCATATAATTGCTATCGCCAAAACTGTTCCCGCCATGCCCCCTTGAAAGGTTAGTTTTCTTGAAAACTTGCTTTGCCGCATTATTGATATGTGTGCAAAGCAGCCTGCTTTGGAATTGCGCAGTATAAAAAACGATAGCGTAGATGACTGGCAGATGTGATAACAGTGTAATAGTAGATGATGGGTAACCTTTAAAAAATGAAAAGAAATTGGTGACGTCGCCGTCGCCGCGTGGAGGTCGCAACAAAAAACGAAAATGAAGAAAAGATGTGGTCTGGCAAAAAAAAGAAACGGTTATGACGGCGTATCGACATGAGATTATAAGAAATATCCGCAAAATATATGCATAATTGGTCAGGTTAACACATGTAATCTTTATAACAGTGTAACAGCAGATGATTGGTAGCGATGGGTAGACATGCATAAGCCATCCAAATAACCAAGCAAAAGCGAAGCAGCAGCCAAACCACAGAATGCTTGCGCATTAGTAGACAATTCTCATAAATTCTGTAGTGTTTTTTATTCTCAAGTGTGTTTCTTTTACGCACATACTCCTGCTACATTCACGTTTATATGAAGAAGCGGCAAGAACTCATCATGTTCCCGGAAACGCACATTTCACAATTTGTGGGTTTTGTGCATGTTTATTGTTTCTTGAGCTGGTTGTAAAGCTTCGGACGAACCACCGACATGTGTCGGCGCTTGCTCTCGCCTTGTCATTTCACCGTCTTGATACGGCTTGAAACGTGACACAACGTGATCCGCCCACAGAAACATGCTGCAATCTTCACATCTACATTCCCTCCGTCAATGCACTGCTCTCGTGCTGTTGTGCAGGTTCCTTCTACTTCAAGTTGCTTGAGCACTCCAGCGGAGGCAGTGGAACCCCCGGCTCATGGCGAAGGCTCACACGTTCGAGGCGCTGTCTCGCAAGTGTTTGTGCCGTCGGCTGCCGATTGCCATAACGTTTTCAGAAGGGCGATGCAGGGTGAGGCCATTGTAAAGCACGAGTTGTTTCCAAAAAAAAAAAAAAAACGTTAGGCACGATAACAACACGTGTAAGTTTTGCTTCGCTTGTAAGAACCTTTATTGAAGGGTTATCTTTTTGCTTTTCTCACGGGGGGAAGCTAGTATATAAGAGCCATCACTTTAATGAAAGAAGCAACGTAACCTTTCCTGTGGCGGTTGAAAGCCACGAATGACTTCGGCTACGTTCTGAAGCTGCATGTCGCGCTGCATTTCTTAAGTTATGCTTTCCCTGCAATACAATGGAAACTTTCAAATTGAATTTCCTTTATATTACATTGCTTTGTGTTTTATACCCTAAAGTATTCAAATTCAAGTCTACTGGCTTCTTGCCACATACTGTCAGGCTGCAGGCAAGCTTCCCAGTATGCTCCCGAGAACAAACATAAGTTTTCTGTCAAGAAAAAACGTCGGACCTCGACAAGAGCTGCCTACAGATGGTGTAGAAGAAGTCTAATCCTTGATATGACAAATTGTTTAAAGAAAGTTTTCTTGTAGAATGATCGCGTCCGCTCGTGCAGTACTTACCAAGGCACAAATTAGCGGAGGTCCTACGAAACATTCTAGCGTACAACGCTGTGCTTCTCACGTGACGCGTAGTGCCGAACTGACATGACGCAATCTATGGAGCAGCCTCTCGAGGATGTTTTCTTTAGGTATTCTGGCATCTTTCCTGGTCTGAAAAAGGAGACTATATACTTGGCTTGAGTTGATATGCTTATTTCCTCAATATGAAGTGTCCTTTAAAGCAAATGACATTGTTTTCAGGCTATTATTCAGCATGGCGTTTATATTTCTTAGTTTTATTTACTGTAGTTTGTATGTGTTGCCACCCGAAACTGAGCAAAGCACTGACAATCAAGCCATTTCTTCATTTCATTTATTCAATTATCAAAACTGCCGACTGATTTATTTATTGCATGTTTTGTGCAACTACTCCAACTTCCTCGTGTTACACTGCTGCTATAGGTCTCCATTTTCTAGGCAATAATTCAGGCCTAAATTAGTCAAATTTACCTTTTCAAAGTATGGCAACTCTACAATCACGCTTGGTTTATGCTTCTTTCTTGCTTCTATCATCTGTTCTTTAGCCTACTACTGAGGCATATATCAGTAGAAGGAAGGACTTCAAACGTTTCTGTTGCATGAATGTGCAATAGCAGCGCTACCATGCGCTTACACTTGTGCGCTGCCTAGATGGAGGTGCAAATAACCAATCATTAGATTGAGAACACTTAGCTATATAAATATATGAAGGCCTAAATATTCCTGCAGAAAAAGGCTATTTAATTTAGATTGCGAAAATATTTTAAAGGGAATTTGTCCTTACCCTGCTTTGCAAGAAGATGATGTCGCCTGTCACCTGTCTTTCCTTCATTATTTCCATCTCATGGGGGTCCTTACTTATAGAGAATGCCTGTAGAATGAGCCCAGCCAGTATCACTTCATCCTCTTTATGTTGCTTTACACTACAGACGACAACGTGGCCAGCTTCAAACACAGATTCGCCTTCTAGCAGCAGCCGCGATGTGTCATACTGCTTACCAATGAAGCTGTAAATGCTGGAGACCGGTATATTCACTGAAACAAGAAATTCCCATTTAGACCACAGTAAGCTACACCTTTCAGCATGCAAGTGCATTCAAGTGCGCAATGTAATACGGTCGGGTGTCACACGGCGCATTTTCGATCGCGAGCGAGCCGGTTCGAGACCAAATTTCTCGATCTCGAAGCTGCGGGAGGGAGTCAATCGCCAAAATCTCGATCCCGATCTGGTTCGATCGCGATTGAAAATGCACCGTGTGACATCCATATGAGATTCGCGCAATAAGAAGCAACAGATAAATATTAAAATAATGCCGCAGACAGTCGCGTTCTCGTCGCCACACTGGCGAAAATGTAATATGTTTTCTAGCTACAACGTCACCAAGCGGATCCCTGTCAGAAAAATACCAAAGCTAAACTCTCTGAACCGTGCGTTCACGTGCATGTGGCTCTCGTGTGTATGCGTCATATCATGTGAGAGAGGTCGCGGCTGCATGCAGCTCAAGGCAAGATAGGTTGCTTCCCACAAAACGGTGAAACCACTTGCGCCATGCTGCGTGTGGGTATGCATGCTAAACAGGAAGAAATTGCGAATGCGATTCCAACCGCCACCCGTTTGTTGATGCAAACCTAGAATGAATTAAATTACACGCTCGGCAGATTTATGTTTCTTTACTGCAAGCACACGCTAAAGCCCATCTGATGCTTAGTTTTAATTCGACACAATGGTTTCGTACCTTTCTGTAACTTTTTAAGCTACTTTTTCTGTAAACATTTCAAATGCATCAAGAAACTGAAACTGAAACTGAAACAAAAGCAGTGGACTCGGCCTCCGTGGTTTTCATGTCGGTGGCCATGTAATAGACGACGGCGGCAATCATGGCAGTGTCTAAGGCCTTATAAGGAAGTGACTTTTTTCGGAACCGATATTTAACATGTCATACAGTCAGTGACGGAGCCGCAGCAGTACTTTATTGATTTCGTTGAAGCTAAATGCAACAAGAATAATAATAAAAGACGCCAAATGGGCAGCGGGCTGAGCAGGAGAGGGCTGGCGGAGCAATATAATTTTGCACATCAGACGGATGACTCTGCATGGTGGGGCCACGGTATGTCCTCGCCCCCAAACTGCAGTGCCGCGCCAGCAACAAGGGTCAAAGCTTTTCACGATATTGTAATGTGTATATAACTAGGTAAGCAGGTTGCCTAATTTGTGTCATGGCGTTATGGGTGCGCTACGTGAACACTCAGGAGTAAATGGATAACTTCACGGACTAGAAATTTGGCGTTTAGTGCAGTAGCCTCAATATGTATACATGTCTATATATAAGAAAATATTAGAAAGCAAGCGAGCAGCAAAAAAGGCAATACCATCTGAGATCGCATGAACGTGTGAGATACAAAAGCTATTTGAGGAAACGAAAAATTGACGGCGCTTTCGCAGGACTAACTTCCCTTGTAATTCTCCAACGCCTCTCGAATGCCGTGTGGTTTCTCTTACTTAAACTGCAACAGCAAACGTCATCACGCTGCGCTTCTTCTTACTATTATTTTAGCGCCATGCGTGCTTTCTTGTGCCACTTTCAATGCAATGTACACCATTTCAGCGCAAAGGGTGTATTTGGGTGAATTGCATACTGAAAGCTTCGTCCAAGACGGTATGGCTTTGAAACGAGACAGCTGCCGTCAGCTATACAAGTGAACGCCGTTGTTTGTTTTATGTTAAAGCGACAGCCTTTTCTTTATATTTTGGTCGTTTTGTAATCTGTGGCAGGGGTGTTCTCGGCTTGGAGCACGTGCTTGTTTTTGCGATCAGAACATTTCGGTCCTTGAATAGATCAAGCTGACTTTAAAGGTTGTAAAGACATTAAATAGGCAACTTTTTTTATCTTCTGTGGTATATGTTTCCACAAACTGCTGCCTTGAATTGACGCCAAACATAGATTCGCACCAGTGTTGCCTACTCGAACTAAGAAAAATGCGGAAATCGAGACTCGGAAAAATTAAAAACCGCGATATGAACAACCAGAATCCGCTAACAGCCAGCTAAATAGACAACGGTCAGAATGACGTCAAAACTTTTATTGCATCTACATAAAACACAATTCAAAAATTAAACTGCGCAGAAAATTATTCCTTTCCGTCCATAATAGAATCCGAGATGTGAATTATCAATAATATTATGCACCTTTTTGCGCAACTGTGAAGTGCGGAAACGTATTGCGAAACAAAACTAAGAAAAAAATATGCCTACAGTCATTTGCCAGAAAACAAGTTGAACTACCGAGCAGTGAATAAAATTACAGAGAAAAATGTCACCTGTTTTATGTTGGTGGGGTCGCGCGTCCTCTGCATGTATTTGTTCTGATGCGTGGCTTGGTCTACGGCCGTTGCCATCACTGACCCCGTAGGCCTCCATCGCGGCGATTGTGAACAGCGTGCTTGGGCACCGCCTAACTGAAGCAGCATTTATCGTTCAGCCATGCGGAGGTCCGAATCCACAATCGCAGCCTGCGCGCACTAGAACATCGGTAGGCATCCTTCAGCAGCGCATGAGATCTGAGGCTTATTTTGGGGTACTAGCAGCAGTGTTTGCCTACTGAAGGAAAAATTGGTTCCGCTGCTGCAGTATGTTTCTCCGTAGCAGCTTGCATGACTTAAGTTTCCTGCTTTGCACAAAGTTGCGCCTTGCGATAGCCGCACTTGGCTCGTCTGGCACCACCTCGAATTTCCATCAGCCAGCCTGGAAGCTCTGGTTCCTGTAACTATTCTTTCCTAAATGTTTTTTTTTTGTATTTCGCCGGAGGTATTTCCATAAGCAAAGTCCTCTTAAGCATGCCTGCGAAAATTGCGATGAGTGAAACTTCTAGAGCTCATAGTTCAGAGGAGGCATGGAGACATGGCTGAAGAAATGTGAAGCTCACAAGTTATGGATGTAGATGATCATCATCATCATCATCAGCCTGGTTACGCCCACTGCAGGGCAAAGGCCTCTCCCATACTTCTCCAACTGCCCCGGTCATGTACTAATTGTGGCCATGTTGACCCTCCAAACTTCCTAATCTCATCTGCCCACCTAACTTTCTGTCGCCCCCTGCTACGCTTCCCTTCCCTCGGAATCCAGTCCGTAACCCTTAATGACCATCGGTTATCTTCCCTCCTCATTACATGTCCTGCCCATGCCCATTTCTTTTTCTTGATTTCAACTAACATGTCATTAACGCGCGTTTGTTCCCTCACCCAATCTGCTCTTTTCTTATCCCTCAATGTTACACCTATCATTCTTCTTTCCATAGCTCGTTGCGTCGTCCTCAATTTAAGTAGAACCCTTTTCGTAAGCCTCCAGGTTTCTGCCCCGTACGTGAGTACTGGTAAGACACAGCTGTTATAAACTTTTCTCTTGAGGGATAATGGCAACCTGCTGTTCATGATCTCAGAATGCCTGCCAAACGCACCCCAGCCCATTCTTATTCTTCTGATTATTTCACTCTCATGATCCGGATCAGCAGACACTACCTGTCCTAAGTAGATGTATTCCCTTACCATTTCGAGTGCCTCGCTACCTATCGTAAACTGCTGTTCCCTTCCGAGGCTGTTAAACATTACTTTAGTTTTCTGCAGATTAATTTTTAGTCCCACCCTTCTGCTCTGCCTCTCCAGGTCAGTGAGCATGCATTGCAGTTGGTCCCCTGAGTTACTAAGCAAGGCAATATCATCAGCGAAGCGCAAGTTACTAAGGTATTCTCCATTTACTCTTATCCACAATTCTTCCCAATCCAGGTCTCTGAATACCTCCTGTAAACATGCTGTGAATAGCATTGGAGAGATCGTATCTCCCTGCCTGACGCCTTTCTTTATAGGGATTTTGCTGCTTTCTTTATGGAGGACTACAGTGGCTGTGGAGCCGCTATAGATATCTTTCAGTATTTTTACGTACGGCTCGTCTACACCCTGATTCCGTAATGCCTCCATGACTGCTGAGGTTTCGACTGAATCAAACGCTTTCTCATAATCAATGAAAGCTATATATAATGGTTGGTTATATTCCGCACATTTTTCTATCACCTGATTGATAGTGTGAATATGATCTATTGTTGAGTAGCCTTTACGGAATCCTGCCTGGTCCTTTGGTTGACGGAAGTCTAAGGTGTTCCTGATTCTATTTGCAATTACCTTAGTAAATACTTTGTAGGCAACGGACAGTAAGCTGATCGGTCTATAGTTTCTCAAGTCTTTGGCGTCCCCTTTCTTATGGATTAGGATTATGTTAGCGTTCTTCCAAGATTCCGGTACGCTCGAGGTCATGAGGCATTGTGTATACAGGGTGGCCAGTTTTTCTAGAACAATCTGCCCACCGTCCTTCAACAAATCTGCTGTTACCTGATCCTCCCCAGCTGCCTTCCCCCTTTGCGTAGCTCCCAAGGCTTTCCTTACTTCTTCCGGCGTTACTTGTGGGATTTCGAATTCCTCTAGACTATTCTCACTTCCATTATCATCGTGGGTTCCACTCGTACTGTATAAATCTCTATAAAACTCCTCAGCCACTTGAACTATCTCATCCATATTAGATGATAATTTCCTCTAACTTCCAGTGGCATATGGATAAGCCAGACGTTTGCGACACGTGTAACGCTTATTATTATGTAAAAACATTTAAGTTTTTGTATGGCCAAAAAAGAAGTCACAATTACATGAAAACCGAAGAAAAAGAAACAGACGCCCACCAGACAACAAACTTCCCCTCTTGGCAGCACAAGAACACCGCTAATTGGCGACACTGATGCGCATGGTTTGGTCCGAGGACAGAAACTCAAGCCTCCGATTCTTTTTTACACGTACTATTCTTTATGATTTCTATTAAGCCTTTATTTTACGTTTGCTATTACGAATCATTTTTATTACGGTCCTGGTGTAGTAATGCTTCGCCTTTCAATATTCAGTTCATGGCTCCAACTCTCTAGACTTCTTTTGCAGAGCCAAGCTCACTGAGTACGGACGACCTGAAGCTGCTGTCTGTTGCCATTTGCCAGTCAGCAATCCGCAGGGTCAACTATGCCATCCCAGCCGCCGAATTCTGCCTCGCCATCATCGAGGTATTTCACACGTCTCACCTTCTCATACATTGTCGCTGGGTCCTCTTATCTCAAACCTACACTGCAGTACGATGGCGGCTGTGACGTTTCTTGTTCAAGCATCCCACTGTTACTTGACCGGCTTCTAACACAACACCGCGGCGTACTGTTCCGACAGAATGACGTACTAGCTGCATAACAGGCTATATGTAACAGTACAAAGAGTCCAGAGCACGCTAAAAAAAAAAAAGTAGTTTATGAGCATGCCTTCGCTGACCCAGTTAATGCATCAGATTCCTCCTCAAGAATAGGGCGTACCTTCATTTCACAGCCTATTTTGATTTATAAACCTGATATTTTGTATAGGCTGGCATATACACCTTTTAGTTAGTGGTTTTTTTTTTGCGTTGAGGGCGCCAACGCATCTATATTTTTTCACATAATTTTGGGCATATTTCTCGTGTGTCTCGTTCAAAACAAATACTAGAAAAAAAAATTCAAATATTAAGACTGTAAATCTAGAAGAACGTGAGGTCGTTCGTGCATGTTCCGAGGCCGCTTAATTTGATGTTTTCCTATTATAACCTCATCACAACACCTAATTGGTGCGGTGAATGTGCTTGCATACGTGCTTAAATGTCAATTTCTTTAGTAAAGTTCGTTTTAAAGTTTCATTTACGCATTTTTGTAGGCAGTTACGCCACGTTACTTGAATTTCAACTTCTAGTACTGTAATGAGTAAAAAATAGAAGGCTCACAACATTTCCAAACTTCATTAGTTGCTCTATGGGCCTGCGACGTCGTTCCTCTGACTCACTTGTTCCTTGCCTGTTCATTACAAGCGCGGCGAACGTGCCCAGGCTGAAGGGTGCGAGACGTTTCTGGAGAGCCTGTTGCTGTTCTGCCGCGAGTTGTTCAACAGCCGCGACGAAGTATTGAGGCCGCCCGACCAGCCCACAGTCCGATCCAGGCGCTGGGTGGCTTACGTCACCTTCCTCGCCGAGCTCCTCGACGGCCTCAGCGAAGGTCTTGGCGAAAACACGCTCAGGCCTTGCCATGGTGGCGCCGCTTCCACGGCCAAAGCAAGAAGCATGATGGTGCTTGCAACCCTGCTCTGTGTCAGCTGCCACACCATCCTACAGCCGCCGTCACTTTACAATCCCACCGAGGTGAGGAGACACTTTCGGGAGCTATAGCGGTTCCTATAGTTGCGGCTACTGCAGACCGTGTGATCCGCAGATGGTGATCACAACGTTTGTTGAACTGAAGGTTACTGCAGCCTCTTCCCTAGCTGAAACTTATAAAATAGCCCATCCGATATTCTTGAGCATCTCAACTTCGCTGTATATTGAAATTGTCGACTTTCTCAGCTCTCTTTCGTTTACAAAAGTACTACTAGCTCACTGATTGACTAAAATGCCATAGTTGCAAAACTCGAGAACCTGGCGGAATATAACAATGTTAGGAGTATCACTCCTGGTCGAGTGTATTTATGAATCGTGGTTATGGTGGTAGCGATGATAATTATGATGAAGACAATGCTGATTTCAGCATACCCTCCGAAACCTAGTTCTGGCGTTTACCACAATCCGGCTTATTTCAGTGTGTTGGGATTTCTACTCTATAAACCACGGACATTGCCTCGACGTACATTAGATGTATCAGCTGGAGATTCAACACCTCCAATAGAGGTTGGGATTTCTCTAGTTTACGTGAACGTAACGTTTATGGTACTGTCAAAATTCCTCTTTTTTTTACGTTGAAAAGACGTTATATAAATGTCTCTGCTTGATATTCGCTACATTTTTGGGGTATTAATGGACATTAGTGTAAGGCTGAAACGCGCTATAACCGGGTTACCCAGAAGACGTTCTGCACATTCACAATACTGTGCGGGAACGGTTCAGCATATTTTTATTGACATAGCATAAATATGACATAAAATTTCAATAACATTGCTTTCGCATATTGCTTGCTAGCTGAATATTACGTCATCAGTAGGCGCTATGTGAAAGGTGCAAGGGGAAGAATTTCCACTCAGCAAGATCAGATACTTCGTGTAGACTCATAAGTGCTCACGCACGCCCACCTCGCGGATGTGCAAAGTCCCTATTCTTCAGGACCTTACATCTGGTACAAGTACATCATTGAATTACATCACATTTTAAGAGCAAATTGAACGCGGAAATAGGAGAGTATACATGCAAACATATGACCTGCAAAGATGGTACTCATGAACTATACTATGAGCAAGTGAGAAAATATCTTCATCATAGGGAAACGGAAAAAAAAAACGCTTCTGGGAGGACAACTGTCCATGTGTGATCGAAAAACGTTCTGTCAGGTCGTCACCAAATACGACATTGGTTGCCATGTGATATATATGGGTAAATCTGAAAAATGTGCCTCATAAGCTTGTAGCAATACGGTATTGCGCATTACGTATACGTTGTTACGCAATAAGTATTACCGTCGTAATGCAGTGATTTGGGCTCATGGGTATGGCATGGGGAGGCTTATAGCGCGTGAAAAGACAAGGACGAAAGGTGTGTGTCACGTCTTCCTTTCGTCCTTGTCTTTTCACACGCTATAATCCTCACGGTATTGCCGTCGACAGTCATCGTGAGACAGCCCCTCCCAATTTTTTTTCTTTCCGACTAGTTAAGTCTTCAAATACATATATAAATTATATTGAGAAGATTTATTCGCTTTGGGTAGGTTCATGGGAAATAACAGGATGCAGCGGCAACCACCAATTCTCAGCTAGATGAACCGGGTCCGAGCCATGCGACTGCGACGTGATTGCTGAGGTTTAAATCTTCGTCCTTGCAATCAGCCCCGGCGCAGTCACTATAACACAGTGGAAGACTACGAGTAACTGCGACATTGAACCTAGCGCGATGTATCATTCGCTTCAGCAGCACTTTCAGTCGCAGGAACTGCTCCTGCACCTCCGCGACACAGACATTTATGAAACTGATTTCATGACTCTCTTGCTCTCTAGCGTCTGTCACACGCGCACTATGCCTTTTTTTTCGTTTCTCTTATACATTTATCGCGTATCTTACCCACACGTGCAGTCACCTAGCCTGCTCGTTCGTCTCTGTCTTGTTTGCGATTTAAACTCACGTTATCGACTTGGTCCTGCTCGAACTAACGCTGTTGTCGTGCTGCCTCTGAGCACCTGATGTTGCAATTTTACCTCCATCGCTGGGAAGTGGGTACGCCATTCTTCCCTTTTCATGAACCTGCGCCGCTGGATTGCGAGAGCCTCCGTGCAATCAGCTCGGTGTGCCTGTCGAATATGGTATTTTTCTGCTTGGCAAGACATCACTCGCTTTTCTTTTTTTTTTTTTTTTATGCGAGCTGAAATCGAGAATGTTTGCGTGCCTTGCCTTCAGGACAGGATGAAGAATCCCAAGTATGAAAAACTGATACTGAATTGCAGGGCGCGTTCTTCCCCGCATGCCACCTGTTGCAGCTCTTTCAAACACACAAGCTGTCGCACGAGAGCTATGGGATGCTTAAGGAGAGTTTAGGTTCGGTGGTGGAGCTATTGGGGGCGGGCAATCTTCGTGGTAGTAGAAGAGAAAGGTGGCAGTGGGCTTTCACTCCGGCGCTACCTCCCGCAGAAGCCATGACACCAGCTACTGCGACGGCCTTTTCTTTCTTCTTTTCCCTTTACACCTCCTCCCCATCCCCAATGTGCTGACCCGTGCTCGCCAATCGGCTGCAGAGAATTACGGCTTTTCCTTTCTACAATCGCTATCCCTCTCGCTTTGAAACAGCTCGTCTATGACGAATCAGTACTACCACGCTGAATGGGCTGGCTAATGTCGCTCTTCTATACGCAATTACGCAATGAAACTGCAAATGCTGCATAAGTGTCCTTACTGCAGCAAATATGCACCATCCAGTACATAATTCATATTAAAGGTGAATAGCTTTCAGGAAGCATTTGTATATTCGCTTACATTGACAGTCCTTGTTGATGGTTTCTGCCCAATTTTCTTTATAATTATGTAAAATTACAAGTTCTGAATAAGCGCAGTGAATTTAGCGATCTAACAGTGCTCTAGTGCAAGAACATTGGCAAGATTTCGCCAACTCGGCTTGATTTTGTACGTTCTTTCTTTCTTAAGGAGCCTCCTCTTGCGTGAACATCTTATGTTCACGCAAGTGGAGGCTCCCAATATGCTATTCTAGAACACTTATTTCCGAATGCAGTTTATTATTCGTCTTTTTCGTCCCTGTATGCGTGTGCGCAGATGCTTTGTTTGTAATAAACAATTTTTCCTGGCTTTGTGTCCCGCATATTCCCTTTGTGTTTGTAACGTGTTTCACAAGCCGCCTTCTTTGGTTCGTGTCGCAGATGGACTGCCTCCGGACGGCACTGACCACCGCTGGCGCTGCCTTGGAGCGTGTGGCCCCGGAGCGACTGGCGTCCCTGCTGCGCGAGATCCACGCCACCTTGGAAATGCAGGGCCTGCCAATCCGGTCACGCCACGTGCTGCTCGAATTGAAAGAGCTCCAGGCTGCGGGCTGGCAGCTGAGCCCTGCGCAGCAGCCCAGCTTGTCAAGTGGTACGGGTCGTTAGGGCTGCAAAAAAATGTCCAACGGCTCCCAAAACGACATACTTTGCGAGGATCGGCCTCAAGAACTCTGCGTCGCCACAGTGACGCCCTTCAAGCAGTGGCGTTGTAGTACCCCGTGTTCGGCAGCAAGACACATCCGACAGGAATGACGCAGAGCGCTGAGACTTGATAAATGTTTTGTGTGGGCCACGTAAATATTTTTTTCGCTATGTTCTTTTTCCGCACCTGTCCAAGGTGACTAGTGAACGTACGTACGCAAGTACGTACACACGGGCCCACATGCGTAAGTTTACATACATACATACATACATACATACAACATACATACATACATGCATACATACATGCATACATACATACATACATACATACATACATACATACATACATACATACATACATACATACATACATACATACATACATACATACATACATACATACATACATACATACATACATACATACATGCATACATGCATGCATGCATGCATGCATGCATGCATACATACATACATACATACATACATACATACATACATACATACATACATACATACATACATACATACATACATACATAATGTACTTATGTAGGGGATGCAAGACGCTCGCATCCCCTAATCTAAATCTCTGTATTCACACACAGATGATAAAACTACATTTTAGAGACGACCGATTCCCCTATTATGGAAAAGGGAAAGTGACGCAGAATGCTCAGGAGCGTTGACTGCTGGGACCGTTGGTTCATCATGTGATGTCGTTGAGCCTAAATAAGGACAGAAACAAATCATATGGACAGGACAGACGCTTTCTGCCCTGATTTTCGCTCTGCGACATCACGTGACAAAGAGCTGCTCACGCTTTCGCTCTGCTTTAGACGTTATCTTAAACACCCTTTTACTCTGGGCATCAGTGCTTCGTTACAGTGATGCAACCAGTGATAGGTTACACCCAACTACAGCCTATTCAAATAAAACAGTTGTCAGGAGTGAACTTAAGCATGCTGCAACAATATGGGACCAACTGCAAATATGTTTAAGGCGACTCATTTCGTGTGGTTCATAACCATTATATTCGATTCATATACTATCTGACTAGTATATATCGGGCTACTACGACTGTAGATCAAGAATAATGCAGCTGAAATGTATCCTTAGCATACATTGCACAAAGGCCTGATCACGCTCATCGAGTTTGTGTTCGACATTGCCGGACCACTTCATTTTTAGATTACTATCTGCCAGGTACATCTACTTAGTCGATTAACCAGCACCTATTAATACGGACAATTGAAGATTACGACGCATTTATGAGAGTATTACACAACTTTATCGTTTCATACCAAAAGTACTTATTTCAACTTTCACTGCTTTGCTTTTACATAGCCAAACAGCTTATTATTCCCGATGTTTTTCTCGATATGTGCGTGTTCTTCTCCATATTATCTTTCCTTGACGTGTGGCAAGATTTTGTAACACATTTAGAGCGCATTTTTTACAAGTATTCTGTTTAACCACTCTCCTTTCTAATGTCTTTGACCTTGAAGGCAAATTAAACAACTGTTAACCGCTTCAAATCAGTCATGTATTAGACTGTTATCTTCTTTGGAATCGTGTACCATATATCCGCTTTTCGAATAATTGTATAATGCACATGATGTCGTGGATCATTTCACACCAGATTCGTCAGCCGGAAGCCCAAATCATTTAGATTTCTGTGTAAAAAAAATATATTCCCTAAGCAACTTGTGCACAGAAAACGTATTGCCTGCCCGGACGTCATTTGAATTCTACCCTTTAAGCAACACATATCCAAGAAAAATATTGCAACGAATGAAACCTCAAAGAAAAACGCAAATTTTCTGTCAATAAATTAGACCAGATTGTGACTTTTTCGTGATGGTTTAGTGGCTTTTGCGTTGCGCGGCTAAACATGAGGTCGAGGGATCAAATGCTGGTCACGGCGGCTGCATTTCGATGGGGGCGGAATGCATAAAATGCGCGTCTACCGTGCGACTGGTGCACGTTGAAGCATTTCAGATGGTCCAGTTTATTCTGGAGTCGCCTACTACGGCGTTCCTAGTAATCATATCTTGGTTTTGACATGTAGAACCACTGAATCTAATTTCCTAGTGATTTATCTGATTTGTAGCCCCAGACTTGCTTGATTTTTTACACTTATTTATCAATCAAGCAAAAGTGCCAGTTTTGGGCATTTTTTTGACATTTTATAGCAGACTTTAGATGGACATCCTTTCTTACGATTATTATTCCTGTCACTCTTTCCGGGTTGCTAATGCCTGATCACTTAGCGAGATTATGTGCACATTCTCTCGTAATACGTGCATTGTGCCTAAATAAAAGCCGAAGTAGAAGTATTATCTGAAGTTGCGCAATTCTCATCTTTTCTTGCGAAATATATTCTACATTGCAGTAAAACAAAAGCTCATTCTTACGTCCTTAGAACTGTTGCGACAATTGAGTGCTCGAACCACCATAATCTTGGCGAATCTCAGAGTATTGCCCCAAATCCATTTGCTGTGCATGTTTTTTGCCTCTGGCAACAGATCAAAATACTGCCAGCAAACGAAGCTCAGAGATGAGACACACAATACAGCGCTTACCTGAACGCCATTTTATATCGGTTACTTCTTGACAAAACCAAGAAAATTGCGGAATTGTATTTTCATTACGTATTTAGCGGTAGATACTGCATTGAAGTGATCTCCCTAGAAATACAAGTTTGTACGAATCGTGAATCGACAGCTTAATTTTGCTTCAGAATGTTATTTTCACAGTAATTTTCGTTTTGGGCGAGTGCATTTTGTTTAACTTTAGTTCTCAGACCGTACGGCGCCGTTTGACAAGCAGTGTATCTTCCCTGTGCTACGCACGTAGACGAGGCTAGAAACATTCTATACTGACCACTGGCTTTTTCCCAGGGGAGCGTTGCAAAAGTGCTTGAGAGCTTAAATTCAACTCCAACTCGTTTCCCCGAATGTGAAGTATTTAAAAGCTCGAAAGTTCCCCATGGTATAATCAAACGACAAGCAACATAATGGCGGGAGCCAAAAGTTAACCTAAAAGGCGAGGTCATTGTCATTATAAATCTTCTTGACTATATTTGTCGCTTCACTGTTCGGGGCGCTCTCCAGTATTTGAATAAACAAACAGGCCGTCGTCCGTAATATACTCGCCTCCTTTCGTTTGGATCAAAGCAGCCATGATATCTCTGTTAGATTATCTGTCATCAAATTCAATATAGTGAGCGTAAAAAGTAAAGAAAGACTAGATAAAAATTGCACAAGCTCACTCTCACAAGTGAATTATTATAAAAATTATCTTAAAGACATAACCTTAGAATAACAGCAAGCAGATAAAAAAATTGCAATACTCCTTATCTAACAGTCACCTTGTACTAGATTCACATGAGCATCTGTGAACACAAATGAAGGGGTAATTTCAATAGTCACTGTCAGGAAATAGACATTTCCCGACAGTGACCACTGTTTACCAAAATGTTGCTGTCTGATGTCTGGTTGTATAGGAGGCCTCGTTCTCTTCCGCTTTGGCCGCTTTGGTGGTATTGTTCCCCACCTGCGGCAAGTTGTTTTTTCATCCACTTTCATTTCCACAAGTTTATCGTTTCTTTATTTCATTTATTAAGCTCAAGTAACTTCCCTTATGTTGTCCTTGGTGTAAGTGTTTGTTCGCTTCTTATGATATGACAAATAAAAATCGGGCCCCTCGGTTAACCCTTTTTCTTCTCGTCTATCTAAATTCTGTTGTTCCTATGTTCCGCAATGTCCGTCGTTTAGCATCTGCTTTTGCTTTTTTTTCTCGATGCTTGTCATCACCTCAAGCGTTGCAAATCGGCCACGTGAGGCAAACCACGCTTTGAGCCTACACCAACAGAAGCGATATCCGCGTAGTAAGGCGTATGACAATTTAGATATCCTGTCTATGTTCGACAATATCTCACGTGCATACTGCCACGCTTGTCCTACACCTATGTATCATGCTGATATTTCTCGCTGGACACAGAAAGGCCTACAATACGGGCCAGAGATTGAGGTACACTTTTGTAGAGGCAGTCATGGTCACACTTTAAAGCTTTACCCGTCCTTCCGACTTTACGGCGTTGTACTGAAGAAAGATCCCTTGTTTACAACCACACAGTTTCTGCGGAAAATTGCAGGTTGTCCGGTTTGTTTATGACCCCCTCTAGTTACTAGGCCGTGCTCTATTCGATTACTTTTGCCAACGAAAAACGAAGACCAAGGTTCGAGGTGCATCCGAGCCAGTCTTATCATTTAATTTTCACCCTTCAGTTGGTGTGAGTGTTCGCCGGCATATTAGTCTAGTTAATCCAATACCTTCTTCGGCCTTTTCTTTTACTTTGCATTTCTCATTTTCAAAAAGGAGTTTACTTTAGCTACCTACTGCCGCCCGATTCTTGGCCTATCCCCCTCGTGGGTACGGACCTTCATAGAGGTTCATCTTCAATGTCTTGAAGGACGGTGAAAGCGTACACAATTTCTTCCCCTGTTGAGAGGTGAGGGGACGTAGCACCTGAAGAAAACTCTACCTGCTACTATTTTTTCAGCAGAGATGTTTTCGGAAGGCAATATTGGAGGATGGTTGTAAGCACGAGCACTTAAACGCGACAGACATTGAGCAAGAAAAAAGAAAAGAACGCGAGCACCACAACCGTGCGTCCAAACATTCTTCGGAAAAGTGTTCCTTATACTGAAATAGCATGACGAGAAATTCTGTATGCGTCCACAAATGTAGGGTTAACAGAGAAAGTAAGCCGGCGCGCAGGAGGCTGTATTTTCATGTCTACTCAGTGTCATGAAGAGTCCCGTCTATAAAACGGTCACTTCAGTTTCACTTTTACACTCGGTTTGGTCTCTCCTTCCTTTAAATGAGTCCCCATTTACCCTGAAGTAAACACCGCAACGTCGCAATAAGTTCCCCGAAATCTCGTTGCAACCCGCATCGTAAATACGGTCACTTGCAAAATTCTTTTTCAATAAGAAGTGTGAACTATAGCCCCGGTGCACTAAGAATATGCTTGTTTTTCAGCCTCGCCCGCTAATACAGAGGGGCACTTCAGATTCTTGCGACAAAAGGACGAATGCAGCAGACATACGCTACAGTGGCCATTTCTTAAAGTATAAGCTTGCACGTAGAAGCCTAACGCAGCCCTACATTGTTCTGACATGAGGACGAAAAAATACAGAGGACATAGTTTCAACGCACAGCATAGTCCATAAATGCAAAATTACACCAAATAAAAAAAAACACAATGCAACAGTTTTCTATCCGCGTGGCGCAGTTCATAGTCTGCCGAGCAGCCACGAAGCGCGACAGATATTTCGACAGGCTGGTGTGCACACTGTCAACTGCGAAGGAGTGCCGCACGTGGTCGCGCCGTCACTCATCGCGGTGAATGTCGGCCAGCGTGCGGCCTTCGGTCTCCGGCACGAAGGGCACAGCGGCCGCGGCCACCAGAAGCACCGCCAGGCCGAACGCCAGCGACAGGCTCCCGAAGTCGCCGGCCCTCAGCAGCTCCTCGTCGAAGTGGACCATCACAAAGGCGACCAGCCAGCGCCAGAACCAGACGAACGAGGCGCTCAGGTAGCGCCACCCCTTCAGGGGCATCAGCTCGCTGATTACCAGCGGAGGCACGTGACACAGGCCCACCGAGTAGGCCAGCACCAGCAGGCAGACGGAGCTCAGGGCGTCCCACCTGGTTGCGCTGGCCTGGTCGGGCGTCCACCGGCTGCGCGGGTGAATGGGTCAGCTTTAAGAAACGCGCACTGAAGGAAAGTGTTAGGTCAAGTTACGAGTCAGCAGCAGGTCCAGAAAGCCGGGGCGCATTCCTTTTAAGGAAAATATACATAAGTGAGTCAGAGAATAAGCTCGGTCCGATTCTCGCCTCTCCTTATTTCTCCTTGCTATTCAAGAAAGCCGGGGGCACATTCCTTTCAAAGAAAAGGTAGGTGAGTGAGTCAGAGAATCAGCTCGTTCGGTTCTCGCCACGCCTTGTTTCTCCTTGTTATTCAAGTTCCCGCCGTCAGCTCATTCAGGCTCCGCTGCGTATTGCGACCATAGGATTACGACGGCTGTCCACGAGATGCACGAGAATTAGTACATTTTGTCGTTCACCTTTTAAGGGGTGCATTCTCTTATATTTCTTTTTTTAACGAGTGAGAAAATGATCATAGAAGCGAGAGCATCCCCTTGGTTGAATTCTGGCAATTTGACGCAAATGGTAACGCTCTAGTAGTGGAGCTCTCTCAATCACAGAGCAATTTGGAAGTGGGCGTTTCGGGCTTGACGGGGACCTGCGATGAGCGAGCTCACCTGAAGACGACGTGATCGAACGGACGCATGGTGGACAGGACGCCGGCTACCAGCACGGCCGAGACAATGAGCAGCTGGCGGCGGCCGATGCAGCGGGTCAGGGCGGCGAACAGGGTCGCGCAGGTGACGTGCATGGCGAGCACCAGGCAGGCCGACTCCTGCGGTGCGATCACGTCCACCAGGGGACCCACCACCTGCACGGCGCGCAGCAGCACGAGCTGCGCGCACGACAGGCTCTGCAGCAGGTTCAGCAGCAGGCACACCGACAGCATCCTGCGGAGGGTCAAGCACACACGCGGATAGTAGTGGTACGGCTGACTTTATTTGCACACGCACTGCGCTGCAGCTAGAGGGTAAGGGTCGGCCTAAAGGAGCAAGGGATGACCATGTCGTCGACACTATGGCAAAAAAAAGGAACTATGCAGAAAAAAGACCATGCAGACATGTCGGGGTACGTGCGAAGCGAAGTCAGCCAAACGGTGTGCAATGAATTCATTCATGAAATGCAAATAATTTATTCAATGCAGCACGAAACCTCGTGAAGTATTCACGTCTATCCACTATAATGCAATTTAATGCAATTTTTATGCTGCTGCTCTATACGGATGTAAAGCTATGCCGATAAGAAAGGAGCAAATCAGGCGGAGGCACAATGTGAGACGTATACCAAGCGATGTCACGAAAGCGATGCGTAACGCTGAAAGGAGAAGAATGGTCGTGGTAGGCTTATGCACAGAGAAGTGCTACAGATATGGAGCTACATTTAATAATTATGTACGTCTGTCACAGTGACACATGCCGCTTCTGGAGGATTGGCCAAGGATGGGCACACACTCGGTGATAAACATTGAATAGCCCAATCAAAGAATATAAAGTAAACCAAAGAATTCGTTAAATAAAAGTAAAAGTAAAAGTAAGTAAATCAAAGAATACCTGCAAGGGAAAAGACCGTTTCAGTTGTTAGTTTCGCGCCTTAAGTGTCCATTCTTGTTCTTTCCGTGCCTGTTGCAGCGGCTCACTTTGGTAATGCAGCACCGACAAGCCGAAAGTTTAACTTTTGTGCCTTATAGCACTTTATCAGCTCTGCTGTGCTCTTTGTGGTTGCGTCAGAGTCAAGCGCGGCGTTTCATCGCTGCCTACCTGGCCAGCTTGTGCCAGCCGACTGTAGAGACGTTCGAATCGTCTCCCGTCCGGCTGAACCTGAAGTCGGTGGGCACGTCGTCGCCGTAAAGCCGCACCATGGCCGTGTTTGAGTCACGGTAGCGGCCTTTGGTCACAAACCAGCGCGGGCTCTCGATGAGGTAGTTGTGCAACACGAACACTGGCACCGGCGCCAGCGTGCACAGGATCGCCGACAACTGCCACGCAAGACCACCCAGCACGTAGGCCGCTAGCATGCCCAAGCTCACGGCCACCTGTAGGCGGTGCAAACGGGAGAGAAGACTCAATCCGGCCATGTGCGAGTTATATGCGAACTTGTTTGTCTTCAAACAGAAATGAAATTAAAAAAACAATTAGATGCGTTTTGGGGGGGTGCCGAGCGTTGCCCCTCCCCCCCCCCCCCCCCCCCCCAGAGGCAGCAGGTCCTCAAGCGACCTCTCCGTAGTGTAGGCGTTGAGGCCCGTAAAATACGCTGAACGTGTAACAGCAAGCCTGTCTACTCGAGCCTCCTCAAGATTTATAAGGAATGACCTTCCGTATAAGTTCATTAAATCGTAGGCCCGGTGGATCAGGAGATAAGCTCTCCCCGTGGTACCAAAGCGTGACCCTGGAGATTGGTGCCAATGCGGCGACCATACCAAGAAATCAGTGCGCGCATTTTCGCCGATCGTAATCTGCTCCTTCATATTCATTATTTCGCTCCCACCTTAGATGAAACAACGTTATTTAGCAACATAAGCTTAGTCAAGGCCTGCCACTAGATATCTGTCGAGCGGCAGACAACCCTATGACGACTATTATGATGCAGTTTGACATTTTCGAGAATGTCCGCATGCCGTGCGGGTTAAAAAACGCTGCTCAGTCGTAAGAGATCTAGCAACGAGGTCAATCATAGACTCCACTTGAGCTTTGCCTATCTTGACGACCTGCTGGTGGCTAGCTATTCCCCCAAGCAGCATGTCAACCATTTACGCCTGCTGGCATCTCGACTACAGGGTCACGGCCTTCTCATCAATCCCACAATGTATGTCTTCGGTGTCGACAACACTGAGTTCCTTAGGACAACGTTTGGCTACCGCAGGAACTGGGCAGTTGAAGAAGGAATCTGAAGCCCCATGCGGGGTTCCCTTGCCCGACGTCACTTAGGAAGCTGGGCGAGTTCCTCCACGGAATTTTTCAAAAGTTTCGCACCTTGTTCTACTGTTAAATAAAAGTCGTTTATTCACTCAACCAGTTTATTTTATTGATGAAATGCTAGAATGTCTTGTAATTCGCGCGCAATATTAGAATTCAACCGCGCTGTGCCAGATATTGACTTCGAAATTCTTCCACGCCACATAAGCGTAAGTCAAGACGACTTCGTCGATTGTCCATAGAATAATTTCAAATAGAAATTATTCACCAGAAGTTACCTGTCGCTTGCGTTCGCTCAAAAGCTGATGTATGTGCGCAACAACCGTGGATCCCGTGCGTCAGAATCATTCCTACGGTCACAACTTACCATTGTTGTTTCTCCTGCGTGACTCCAATAAACCTTGTTTTACCCCTTGTATTTGAGGTGAAACAAATATTCGAACACTTCTAGCATATGAATGACATAGAAAATACCCTGTTATATTCGTATTAGGAATTTTTGTATTCGCGCACACATATATTTAGAGTGAAAGTGAGAAATCACACTCCACAGCACATTAGCACGATGTAGTAGACAAAAGAAACACTTCGTCCTGGTTCAGGGATCAAACCCGAGATCAATACATTTCCGGGATGGTGTCTATCTGCTAGCCAGGGGGCCATACACACGGACACCTTTTCTTTTTCGTACTGAAGGGGAAGCTACGGAACCGATGCACGCACAAGAAAGAGCCCGCCAGAAAATAGTCGGACACTCTTATTCGCGTTAGCTTAAGCTGAAGATGTGGCTGAGCAACATACAGAACAAACATCTTATTTACTGCAGCTCTTGTATCGCAATGAGCTCCGAGTCTTAAATTTCTCTTATTCTCTGCCTATCTCCTTTCGGCTTTAGGCAAACGCGAAACCGTCACCAGCATCAAGATAGGCTGATTCAGCATAGCAGAAAGCGTTGTCGAAGTCTGCCGGGCTACTTGGCGCCGTAAGACATGTGGAGAAGCTCCACCCGTGTAGCTTTGCCGTCATTGCCCCTAGAAAGTATTTCGAAAGTGCAGCAAATCGTAGAATGAGGCAAAATTAATCGACAATTGGAAGCACAGGGACACCGAATTTACACCCTAGTTTAAGGGTGCTGGCGTAAAATAGGTGTCGCACCTCGGTGAGCGATCCAAAGAAGGTCCTCTTTGTGGGAGGAGCCACGTCGCAGACGTAGAGGCTCACGGAGTTGGTGGAGACGCCGAGCCAGATACCGCACGTTACGCGGCCGATGAACAGCATGGTGACGCTGTTGGACACCACGACGCATATCCAGGCGTTGATTAGGCCGAAGGCGGACAGCAGCAACGTTCTTCTGGGGCCCAGCAGGTGGAGCACAAGCCCTGGGTGTGTGTGAAGCAAGAGACCGCTGAAGAGAATGCGTACGATTACACACCGGGTAGTTGGAGCCTCTCTTTTTTGAGGCCCGTGGCTGCCATTTAAAAAAAAAACACACTCAGGAGCAAATGTTCGCGACAGCAATGCTAGAGTGCAATGCAAAAAGTAAAACTCTATTAGCCCAAGCAGTCTAGGTGACTGCTACCGCCGGTGTCAAAGAGGAGCCAGTACATTACCATCATCGTCATTATTCCCCAATTAACAGGATCATCATCATCATAATCAGCCTGGTTATGCCCACTGCAGGGCAAAGGCCTCTCCCATACTTCTCCAACTACCCCGGTCACGTACTAATCGTGGCCATGTTGTTCCTGCAAACTTCTTAATCTCATCCGCCCACCTAACTTTCTGCCGCCCTCTGCTACGCTTTCCTTTCCTTGGAATCCATTCCGTAACTCTTAATGACCATCGGTTATCTTCCCTCCTCATTACGTGTCCTGCCCATGCCCATTTCTTTTTCTTGATTTCAACTAAGATATCATTAAGTCGCGTTTGTACCCTCACCCAATCGGCTCTTTTCTTATCCCTTAACGTTACACCTATCATTCTTCTTTCCATAGCTCGTTGCGTCGTCCTCAATTTAAGTAGAACTCTTTTCGTAATCCTCCAGGTTTCTGCCCCGAACGTGAGTACTGGTAAGACACAGCTGTTATAAACTTTTCTCTTGAGGGATAATGGCAACTTGCTGTTCATGATCTGAGAATGCCTGCCAAACGCACCCCAGCCCATTCTTATTCTTCTGATTATTTCAGTCTCATGATCCGGATCCGCAGTCACTACCTGTCCTAAGTATATGTATTCCCTTACCACTTCCAGTGCCTCACTACCTATTGTAAACTGCTGTTCCCTTCCGAGACTGTTAAACATTACTTTAGTTTTCTGCAGATTAATTTTTAGACCCACCCTTCGGCTTTGCCTCTCCAGGTCAGTGAGCATGCATTGCAGTTGGTCCCCTGAGTTACTAAGCAAGGCAATATCATCAGCGAATCGCAAGTTACTAAGGTATTCTCCATTAACTCTTATCCCCAATTCTTCCCAATCCAGGTCTCTGAATACCTCCTGTAAACACGCTGTGATTAACAGGATGGCGTGCGTTAAAGCAATTTGTCGAACCCTGGGACTTGATAGAACAACAAGAAATTGTAATGGTATGTTCGACTGCTTTGTACTGCGCTCTAATTTGTTTTGAAGCGATGCAGGTGACTTCGAAGATTAGCGCCAGAGAAAGGCTGCCGAAGCTGAACGCTTAGTTGCTCCCAGAGCTATCGACGTAGTCTTAATTCTGTCAGGTATCCGGGTTCAGGCACGTTACCAGAATAAACCGTGTTCGGGTTCAGTTTCAGCCAAAATTCCGGTTCATGCAGGGTTCCGGGCTCAATTTCAGGTGCGGTTCGACGATCTGATTGTGACTGGAAGTGTTTCCGGATACTTTAGTGCGTTTTCGCTAATGCTGTGCAAAGGTCACCGCATTGAATCCTTGTCTTTCCTTTCGAATACAATGCTATCCTTAGTGATAAAGAATAAAGTGATCCCCAGCAAACGCTGTCAAACGTCTACGACGTCACGAACGGCTTCTAGGTGAATCTTTAAGTGGCGTCGCCACCTACCCTTTGGTTTTGTATTCTTTCTTCCTTAACAAGTATACGCTGGTCGTAAGACTGACCTGGTTAGTTTTCGATGTAAGGTTTCCTAGAAAATGTACTAGAGAGAACCCTGGAGCTTTTGTACCTACTGAAGCTCCAAGCTCCGGTGCTACGAGGCCAGAGCCGTTTAGAAATCGTTATATATTGAGTTACCCTTCACGATCAGAAAAACAAATCTATTGCGGATAAATCAAAGTTTTTAGGCATGTAGGGCCCTCTGAGCTGTACTTGTTGGCAATAAGGTAACCTCGCCGCCTATGGGATTATCTGACTGAGGTATGTCGAATGCTCCGTTGCCATAGCCGGAAGTTCAAATCCGTCTATAAGGTGTTTTTTTTTTTATGATGGTGAGCTTGAAATTCACCTCCTCTAGTGAACAACATCTGCAGGCTTGGAGTGACACCTGTCGTCGGCAAAAGATGCTGATGACCCACTAAGTTTCAACAAGACACTCCCTCACCAGAAAAGGAAATGGCCTCCCTGGTGCAGTATTCGGCTACTCGCTCCCCAAATGACTCTCTCAATTACCCAATGGCCCTCAGTACCCAGCAGCTGCGGAGCACCTGGCCAAGGCGGCGGTCAGACCTGTAACGCAGCAGAGGGTGCTAAGAATCTCTGGGTGCGGACAGGCCGCCAATGGAAACTGACCCTTGTAGCGTTTAACACCCGAACCCTCTCGAGTGAAGCTAGCTTAGCAGGCTAGGTTTGGCAAACTAAGCGCAACAGCTATTATACCATAAGTTACTAGCTTTACCAAAGCACTTAGCTGAAACCACGGGTAAATGGCTGTCCAAGCCGATCAATAGCTTCGCGGTAGATGGGCTGAGAAACGTTGCTGGAAGGGTTATTGACTGGTTCTTTTGGTAATTGCCATGATACACATGGGCGCTGCAACCTATGAACCTGTCGGAGCACGCGCGGCAGCTATAGTCTTCAAACTCGCCATGTGATGAGACTACAAAGACGTTAATGCGTCTATTCTTGTCGCACTTATGGTTCTACCACCAGATATGCGTACATTATGAGTGCTGCTGACTCTACAAAGTGCTTTTCTTTTTGCAAAGTGCCACTACTCCAGCATAGCACGTCAGAGGAACGTTCTATGGGTGCGCGGTATACGTGAAACATTACCCGGAACAGCAGTGCTGCGTTCTCTCCTACTGAAGCGGGATTCGCTGGGACACGACTCTGAGGCCGAGATTGCGGCTGGAGTTTCCGTGTAAGTGTTATCCCAATAAAAATTGTATTTGTACGCTGATTACCGGTTGCTATACCCCTAAGTAGCAGCAAATGCAATCAGCAGTCGTTTGAAGATTATAACCAGCGCGGGACATGCGGCATTAAGGCACACTGAGTGCAGTGCTAAAACATGCCGATGGCGTGCAGTATTTGGTATTTTAAACAATGAGAGACGCGTGCCTAGCTTGCCGAAGCCCGACGCCTGCAGCCAAGCTATGTTCGTGGACTTGTGCATCCCAAGGACCACGCGTGCCTCATACCTTGAAGCACGCCGTTTGCAAGGCAGGGGCAGCTTGTACTAACTTTTAATAACGAAAACAACAACAAATTGAAGAACGCGCTCTTAAATGTCCCATAGACAACGCGTAGTCCGCACAAGAGTGCGTTTTTAAATTCGTTGTTATTTTCGTTATTAAATGTTCGTGCAAGCCGCCCCAGGTCAGCTAATCTGTCAACTTTTTGTTATAAAACCTTCTTCGCCTCGACGAAGCATAGCGGGCCAAAGGGTACACCTGCTGGCTCTATATTGCGGGAGGGGAGGAGGCATCGCCGCGACGCCACGTCACCCTCGCTCTCACTCAGGGAAGCCTGCGTTATCCTCGCGTTCCTCGTCTGCGCAAGCTCCCGCCTCTTTTCTAAGTGTACCTCGGTGAGGCAAATTCGAAACGGCTCCAAGCGTCTCGACGCGGTCGCTCGCCCGCGAGGATTTAGTAACTCTTAAAAGACCGCTCAGCGGAATTCAATCGGAGATTGATGTTTTTGCATTTCAACTCATAATTGCTTAGGTTTCCTCGAAATATTCTTTGCACATTTTTCGAAGTGTTTCTGAACATCACTGAGTATGGCGTTGTTGATGCTCAAGACGGTGCAGACCTGCTTCAATCCCTTTTCCTCGGTGTCGGCACAGCAATGGTATAATCAAACGCCTTTCCTTTCTTTAGATCATTATCATCAGCAATGGTAAACAAAATCCATCGAAGAAAGCGCGCGCGAATGCATCCGACGACGCCCAGATGCCCCGAGCTTGATATATGGAATGTCCAGTTCATCGTGAGCGAGGTATTCGACGCCACTATCGGTCAGTAAGTTTTGTGCGTTCGATATACACTGTAAAAATGTTTACACCATTAAAGGTGTTTTCTTGTCGCACTGGTAACACCCTTACCGTTAGGGCCTTACAAAAATTTGTAAAGACCGACAACGGAGCTCTACCTAGACGTGCGATGACAAATTACGGAGTTCAGGCCTATGTAACCCTTCTGACAGCTTTGGGCGCATAGAAATACCCGACAGGAGAGTTTCATATGTCTCTCTATGAAATTCTCCTGTCGGATATTTCAGTGCGCCCAAACTGTCATAATGATTAGTGTTCAACTACGTCTATTGTCATAGCACGTCTAGTTAGAAGTCCGTTGTCGGTCCCTCTAAATTTTTGTAAGGCCCTAACGGTAATGGTGTCACCAGCGCGACAAGGAAACACCATTAAGGGTGTAAACATTTTGACAGTGTAGATGGCAAATTCGTTTAAGCGGGTTTTTTTTTTTTTTCGTGTTCAGGTTCGTCTGTCGTCTACAGCCGGCTCACCAGAGAGCAGCGCTCCAGCGACAGCCCCGAGCAGCACGACGTTGGCGATCCACTCTTTGTGGGTCGCACTGTGCTGCCAGCTGTACCAGGGCTCGAGCTCGATGCGGGGCATGGACACGGAGGCGTAGCCCAGCGCCATGCCCGCCGACATGTTGACCAGCAGGGCGACCATCATGGCGCGCTCGTGGCGGCCCCCGGCGCTTGGGTCGTCCGGGGCCGCGGTGGGCGTGGCCCCCTTGACCGCGGGACGATAGCGACGCAGCGCCTCCATGGCTGCGTTGTTGGGCGAGCCCGCCCCTAGCTGCTGCTGCTGCTGCTGCTGCTGTTGCTGCAGCTGCAGCTGCTCCTGCGGCTCGTGGGCGGAAGCAACCAGCGAAGGGTCGCTCGGCGTACTGCGAAGAGCCATTCCGGCGAAAAAATGGACGTGACGCCAACTATATATTTAAAATTTTGAAGGACGCTTAAGCTTCGCCTTTAAGAGTGGGACGAGGTAGCATTCAAAGATTCCTGACTTATTCTCACGCTTCGCGACAAACTGTAGCTTATATAACCGTAATGCTTTCGCGAAAACGCTTGCGGCAGACGCTATGCATGAAGGCGAGCTTCGTGGTTCTTTTTCTTTCATGGTATTGAAAGGAACCGAGCGGGCCGCGCCGTTCCTGTACTAAGATATGAAGGCCTCAAACGGCAGCTGAAAACGCGAAAGAGGGTTTGCGTTTGAGTTTACGCGTAACAGAAATATGTTTTCTCGTAAACTGAAATTACTATCTGACGTTATGTGTGTAGGTTGTGCGTAAGTCGTAATTTACGAATTTAGTGCCGCATCTTACTTTGAGAAATTCAGTTAGTTCTCTAACGCCCCTGCCCCACGCGGAGGGCCTGCGGGGATTGGGATGCGTGGTTCGAAACGATTTTTTCGGCCGGAGACGTCGGCGCCGACACCGGATTTTCTGAAACACAGGGCCGTTAACGCTATCGCGTGAATTCCTAGACTTTCTAATTCAAACTTGATTCGAACAGCCGGGATGCTGAGGTCCGTGCTCAAAAGGGCACTAGACGGGCTTGATTAAGACTGTACGACCCAACAGGTGTGACAGGAGCCAAGAAACACAATACCAAGAACAATATAATTAACTAAAATATTAGAATCCAATGCACATGTCGGAATCTATGCGAAGCGATATTTTCGGGAACAGGGTTAATTGG
Source organism: Dermacentor andersoni (assembly GCF_023375885.2). Taxonomy (NCBI): domain Eukaryota; kingdom Metazoa; phylum Arthropoda; class Arachnida; order Ixodida; family Ixodidae; genus Dermacentor; species Dermacentor andersoni. Next base: position 96,755,610 of record NC_092821.1, read on the forward strand.
ATGTCATGAAACAAAACGCGATCCGTGGAAGTGTCTTCATGGTCGTTCTATAAAAAAAAAAAGTGAAATTCCACGCAACCTTTCCTTTACGCACAGAAGAGGTCACGACTTTAGTGTTGTCCTAAATTTGTTTTATGCACAACACTGTTCAGAAGTTACGCCGAAACGCAAACAGCAGTCTGCGCAAATGCACGCTGTGAAGCGTCCACGTAGCGCTGTCGCAAGGGCGAAGGCGATGTTCGGTTTTCGTCGAGGGCAGAGTAGGGATCGAGATGTGTGTGCAAAGAAGTACGATGCCAGAGATAGTGGTTAGGTTCCTGCTCCTATGACGTAATGGTCGCGTACGTTCGCACGCGACGCGACACATATGCGCCAATTGTCTGCGAGCTATAGTTGACGTTGGCCCGAAATAGCTATGCCGGGGATTGTGACCTAACTGTAGGCGAATGGAGAGCATCAGGCTGTTGCGCTGGTAGACCACCGAGATTCAACGACACCATCGCACGCGTATTTTTTTCTTATTTTCTGTGTGTGCGGCGAGACTGGGCAGCCGGCATCCGAAGTCATGAAGGGTTCGCAAGACGTGATTCGCGGGACGCTGAATACCGCGACACCACATGCTCGCAACAGTCCTAACCCAAGTGACGTGGTAAGTTTCTTGAGCAGGAATGCACTCGTAAGTTACAAGTGCTGTGAACGTGCACGCCTGCTCTCGGACGGGCAATACGACAACGTTAAAGAGTGGCTGACAACACTCGCTGTTGCTTTGCCGCCTGCTTGCCGTCATTAGCTCGGGATAGTATGACTAGCTGACTGACCGCACACACACACAGGAACAGCCCTGCCGCGCTTGCTAATAACTATAGAAGGCGACGGTTTGGTGCCTCGACAAACGTCGTAACCCCGAGCTAGTCTCGTCAGAACCACAAATTTTGTGAAGCCTAAGCTCACCAGCGAGAAATAAAGAGGCGGCACTTACGGTCGGCATTTTCTGTCTGAAGCCAGGGTGACAGCGGAACGACAGGAAACACGGGTGATTCACCTCTACAGCTTCTTCGCCTTCTCGGGCACGTGAATCGTGACCGCGTGGCTCGCCTGAACGGGTTCTTCTTCTTCTTGCTCGCCAGCTTTGCGTTCACCCACTACGGGGAATCGGCAAAGAGGCGCGGTGCTACTGTAAATTTTTATCGCAATGATCATTCTTGGGACACTTCAGGCACACTCAAATGTATTAACATGTATGTATGTAACAAATGTATGTAACAAATGTATTACTGATGCACCTGCGCATCGGTGATACCTGAGTTGTGTTACACAACAAGTAAATGATGATCATGCGTGATAGGATGTGAAGGAAGGTGCCCTATCCGGATTTTTCTATGCTTAGTTGATATTTTTTTTTACTTGTTATGATTCCTTGTATATATTCGTGCTCGTCAAGCAGCAATAAGTTCAGTTGGTCGTAGCGCTCTGCGCTGTTCTTCATCTCTGTGTGGTGTCCATTTTGCGCGTAGCATGTTTACTTATGTAGGTACAAACAAGTGGGCCATCGTAAAGACAAAGCTCAGTTTCATTAAATTTAATCTGACCAATTTTTTTAGCAATGTTCTTTCAATTCTTCGAAATTTATTGACAGATCTTATTCGGTTAGAAACTTCGAAGCGACTTAAGAGAACTTTTTTTTTTTGCGGTAACAGAAATAAGGAAACTCGTCGCAGGAGACCTATCGCGTTGAAAATTCTGCGACACGCATTCGTATTTCTAAATAAGTGTTTTACAATGTGGGTATCAGGTGGGGCATGTCATTTTTTACAAGACTGTGCGTTGGCAGTGACTCGAAATTGCTAGCTTAGTGTCGGCTCTGCCAAGCAAGGCCATCTGCTCTGTCGTAGCCAAGTTGAAACGTACGTTCTTTTCTGAGCGTTTAGACCGACAGAACCTATGCCGGAGAAAAATGTCCCCTTTTTTTCCTCTTGGACCTTACCGATGACATTCGGAATCATCCGTCCCACCTAGTGACCAATCTCGGTGATAGCGGGGGCACGGCTTAATGAGAGATAGTTAAAAGTACCACATGAATGTAAAATTTAGGAAAACCGTACAAAATGCGGCCCCATTTGATTAACCGATGGCTCGATGAGACAGATTTGCTCGGCAACATGAAGCGATAAAAGCTGAGACATCTTCTAACTGCATGAGTTTCACAGTACCCATTTGGTCATACTACTGCTAGTCTGCTTTGCCAGGTTGAACGTTGTTTAAACAACGCAATCTGGTCCTTTAACTCCAGAGGGCATTTCACATAAAACCACGCAAGATTACATAAAATAGCCTTCCCTGTTTCATCAGCATAATTTATGTCACCGCGTCAGTGAAGATATATGCGGCTATTTCTGGTTTGCACTCATTTCTCAAGTTTGACACGCATGAACCTCCTTACATTCACGGGGCTCCATGTAAGTGCCTATATTCCGCTGTGTGTTGTTGCTCTGTGTTGTAAGATTGCATCCTATGAAAAGGCTGTTTTCAAAACTTCTGAATTCAACAATAGTTTAATTACTTAAACAATGCAAAGAAAGAAGATCAAAAGGTGTTGCCTATATTACTCGCTCTCTAATGCACCTGTTCTACAACATCCTCGTTTCTTGACATAATTACCTTCAGGTGCATGGAGGCCACAAGTACCGCGTGCAATACTTCAGCGGGCAGCTCTTATTTTTCGGGAGTACTTTCCTTCCGATTCCATAGCTCAGACACTGGACGTGCGTCTCTTCCTTTATTGTCATCAGCTCACCTTTGCAACAAGTGTTGGCCCTGCGCGTTAGACTCATACAAGAGAGCATTAGAGTACTTTCAAGTGAGAAAAGGGGGCTTTAGTTGGACGAAGATATCGGCACTACGCTAAAGGTTGGCAGAAGTCAAGCCTAACTGATATATTAGTGTCTAAAAAGTCAATTTTACCTGAAAAAGTGCTCTAGTAAAACAGAAAATGACGCAGTCATGGCGCAGGATCGGCGTCATCACGGCCAAACTACGCTACAAAATCACGTTTCGTATTTTGTACCCAATTATACGTGCTGACTTTTGTGTTATTTCCTTCACCGTTTTTTTTTCTTGTGATATGTTCCACAGGGTGTGAATTAGGCACACCAGGATTTGCTAGATTGTTTCTGCAGATCAACTGTATGCTATGTACAACCACAATAATTTCGATTGCATGTACAATGTTTTACGGCATCAAGATATTGAAGGGTATGTTAAAACTTTTTTCTGAGAGAAAACCACACTCACATGACTCGACTGTATGCTGTTTCCGTCCATCCGGCTGCTACACCTACGTTTACAGCATTTACAAGGTACACAGAGTTTGACTTACAATTTGGAAGGATTCGGTCTATCGGCTGGAGAGCCAGGAGACAATATAGAGGCACAAGGCCTGCTTAGGACCTCAGGGAAGCCAGGGGCATGCAGAAAACTCGGCGTCAGGTTCAAGATCTACGATAAAAGAGCCCTTGAAAATCGCTAGATTTTCGCAAGCCGTCATCCGTTGTGTTGAGGTCTCGGCGCAACTAACAAATACTACTACTAATCGGTACACATAGTTGCTGCCTGGTGGACACGCATATATGTAATATAATCTCCCCCAGCCTCCGACTACAGAGTACCTCATAAGAAGATGGCTGTTCTGGCATGCAAATCGTCAGAATGTTTAAGATATCTTTTTTTTTTCAAAGCAATCGCGTATCAAGATGGTTACCTATGTAGTCCTTCGCCCCATCGCGTCTCTTAGAAGCAGATAGAAACTTCAATTGCATGCCGGATATGCTGGCCTGGTATTCTAGTTTACTATGGTGTATAAAGTGATCATACAAACGCCCACACGCAATGAAGATATTCACAAATTTCTTTTAAAGTTTGTGGGCCCCATAAATACCAACAGGCATCTCTTGTAGTCCCTATGTTCAACTGGAACAATCGCAGCGCAGTCTATATGTGGTTTTCCGCTCGATCACACTGGATAAGGACTGTCCTGTCTGTATTGGTTCTGCACACGGGAAGCTAAGCAAATAAAAGAGCGCAATTTAAAGGCACATGTGAAAAGTTACTTACACTGATTCTTATACGATGACACAATTTTGTACGCTCAAATGTTTTTTTTTTCGTAAATTTTGTCCTCTAGAAGTTTATTTCGCAAATAGCAAAGTTAGGGAATGCACGTATGCTGGCACAATATATTTTTCCTTCGGTTGTAACAGCAACCCGAGTTCCAAATCTTCGTTGGGTCAACACGAGAACGTGGAGGTATCTTAAAGTCGCCTTTTACGACAATCGGTCGGAACCAATAAACTCCGTTTATCTCCTCCGCTAGTTCTCCAGTGCGATATCTTCAGTAACGCACAAGCAGTCTGAAAAGCAAGGAAATTTGATGAGCAGCAAATATTCCCACTCGTACACACGAACAAACATAGCACACACGTCTTACCTTCGTAGCGTGAGGGAGTTCGACATCTAACCTCAGCCATCCCAAACACGCTCGCAACACCGGGAGTGCGTTGCACAATGGCTCAGCCATACTCCCGTTCTTGTTGGAGCGACCTGAGCGCCTGCTGTCTGGCGGAAGTCTGAAAACGCTGCACACAAATCCACGATCTCGGCCCCACTTACCGGAGGGCTGCAATTACACAGTGGCCACTAAAAAAGGTCGCTAGTCACGATACATTCAAGTGTGCCACAAGGAAAGTAAATAACCATTCACTGTGTGTTGCTGTGCTTCAGGAGACAAAAATGGAAGCTAACGACGGGGAAGTCACGATCTTTCAATCACGACTGATCCATACAACGCTTCAGCACTCTTGCTTATAAGCGCTAGACAATTAATTCGACGCGCTGTTTATACACTTCGTGAAGTCGCGATGCATATACTTACGCGTCCTTGTGACTGAAATAATGCAGCGTTCACGTTAGACAAATTCATGCATCCCGTTTTTTTCGCTACTCGGGTACGTACTAAGGCATAACAGTGCGCTTGTGACACCCGACAGCACTTTGCTTACCGATTTGTTGTTCCCCGGCTGAAAATAATTGTAGAGCGAGAAAACGCCATGAACATTTGGCTCAACCAAAATCATCACCGATACAGATATAAGAAAAAGTTGCGCGTACTTCGTGTAGCGATATTTGTTCAAGGTGTATTTAGAAGTATATGCCCATTACAAATTTTAAAGTTAAATGGATATTACACTTGAGGGTTTATCTAGAGCGGAGATGATGTCCCACTGCCCCGTGGTAGCATCAATACGAGATAATTTTTCTTTCACTATGCTGGTGCCTTCAATAAAGGCAAGCGCTCATGCGTCCAATCCAAACTCAGTGAAATGCTTCATTCTTCGCACTGCAGTTGAACATAGTGCCAGAAGATGGCGCCACCAGCTGTACTGCTCCCGTATGGGCCCCAGAGATGCTAGCTTTAGGCTAAAATGCTCAAATATACAAGCTATAATAAACTTTTGTATTGCGAGAAAGCTACCTTACTCCTAATGCTGTATGCCTCAGAGATGCTAGTTTTAGGCTAAAATGCTCAAATATACAAGCTGTAATGAAATTTGTATTGCGAGAAAGCTACCTTACTCCTAATGTTGTATGCCTCAGAGATCTAGTTTTAGGCTAAAATGCTCAAATATACAAGCCATAATAAAATTTTTGTATTGCGAGAAAGCTACCTTACTCCTAATGCTGTATGCCTCAGAGATGCTAGTTTTAGGCTAAAATCCTCAAATATACAAGCCATAATAAAATATTGTATTGCAAGAAAGCTACCCTACTCCTAATGCTGTATGCTGACCAATATTGCCTGCCTAAAATTCTCTAATAATGTGAGCAAGAGTTTTGTTTTTGCAGTTTTTGCGTCCCGAAGTCGAACTCACTATCGCAAGATGGTGCCACAAGCGTTATTGTTCACGCCTGCGTCATTGGCACATTGTAGTCAAGGGAGATGGCAAATGTCCAGTTTCGCGACCACGCCGTGAGCACGGTCGAACTAAGGCAGCGCCTCTATTCATAGGCCAGCTTAAGCCTTTTTGCTGCATTATGACTAGACATCAAATAGATACTTCGCCGTTTTAGTGCTGCTCGCTGACGTGTAATACAAGTTCAGCACTGCCAGCCGAAGCCGGAAGTGCACTTTGTTTTGGGGCTTGAGCAGCGGCAACGGCGGCAACGGCGGCACCGGTGGGGTCTTCAACTGAGTGAGGTGATGTGGCAAATCGCACATCGAAAGCGGCAAAACGGACAGCTGCAAACGGCGTAAGCGATGATGCGGACGATTCGCTTTATCGCTGAAATTCCGCTCGATACGCTTTGCGCACTGTCACGTGTTTGCTAAGGTATTTTCTTGTAAAACCTACAAATAACGTACGTGTTAGCTTCTTAACCATTACTGGCAAATAAAATATATACAAGGAAGCAAGGAAACCAAAAGTTCTATAGATATAAAATTTGACCTGCTTTATGTATTTGCTTCTGCACCCAGAAAGCGTTTGTGACAACAAAAATCAGCCCCATTAGCAATATGGGTAGTCACTTCTGCCTACGTGCGTTTACAATATTTCGTTATTTTCTAAATGCTACAATGCTTAAACGGACACGCCAAACCTTTATTTGCTACAGATACGCGCAGCGGTTCATGTCGCATGTTGTCCAGTGTTGCTACGAATGTTTTAGTACTCTATTGAAAGCAACGAGGTAACAAGTAATTAGTGATTTGAGCAGCTGCCTTTATTACTCACTACAGCGCGTCGTTGCTGCGATCGTTGCCATTTCCGCGCTAGAAATACATCGGTTTTTATCGAGTGTTGAGCAACGTCTGCCACTTACCGCTTTGGGCGAAGAGGCCGAACAGCACAACGAACAACGCGACGCTGATGATCAGAAGAAAGAGGCTCAACAGCATCACCACCCAGCGTTCGCTCGTCGAAGGTTCGACCCTGAAGAGTAGGGCCGGTGTTGTCATGGTGACACGATTGGGATTATGTGTGAAGTTACAAAAATACAAACTACGCCAATTTCAGTTATCGTGTTCGCTCTGCGTGCTACCGTGGCGTGACTCATTCTCGCTCTTTCTCATACTATAGGGTCAAAAAGGACAAAAAGCAACGTGTTATACCCTTGCGCAAGATAAAGGTAGCACACGCTTTGAATGTTGGCTTTCGTCATATGTATTCGTGCCGCGTGCTCTTTGTATCAAGTGATATGCATTCATCTTCTTGCTTTTCGTTCTAGTTGACCATGTACCAACTCGCCTACACTTGTCGAAGGGTTTCAGCTTAAAATGTCCCTGAGCGACATTTTATCGAAGTTTAGAAATGAATTTGAAGTTAAAAGTAGACTATTTCAGAAATACACTACCCCACAATGTAATTCAATGCGTCGAGCAGAAGCGGAATTATTGGCAATAAAAGGTCCCTTTCGCGGTGTTCCCGCTCCTCCTCCAATACCGCGCACTACGAAGGCTACGGCGGAGCGGGGCGTGCCTACAAAGCTCCGCCTACTGAAGGCCACCGTGGTGCCCAGTTCAAGTTTGATTGCGGGTGTTCACGCAGACGCCACTATTTTCAATTTTGGAGCCTACAGCGCACCAAACGTCCTGGTCCTCAGCGAGCCGCCGTGCGCTCAGCTGGTGGACTCGTCGCAACACCTCGCGGCAACCGCGGTATCTGCACTACGGAACGCAGCTACATGTCACTGTAGTGCGCGTGCACAGCGTTTGCTTCGTGCACGACAGGGCGACAGGGCTTGAGTGCGTGTTCGCGCTCCTAAGCTCCAGTCTGGCCGCGCTATTTGGTGCGGACCGGTTTGTCCTGCACCATGCAGCTTGACCGACAGACGGCATAGCCACAACCAACTTGCGCATTCGGAAGCGCTATCAATAGCTCAATATGAAGTGAAGCTGCCAAACCAAACCAAACCAAAAGCGGCCAGCAGTGAGTGCGCGCTGGAAAGCGCGCGTGTGGTCTGAACTTAAGTTTTGCCTGGTTGGAGGCTGGTCACGTTTTCAAAACTAGTCGAATTTACTGAGACCCGACAGCTACGACACCGATAAGCAGGGTGGTCAAAGTTTTATTCCTACGCGGGCTGCCGCCACCGAGCGTGAGGAGACGATAGTATAGGCTTCTTCCGGAAGTACGTAATTCTTGTCGATATTCGAAAACATATTTTCGCTTACTTCAGCCCATTTTTTAAACTGCTGGAATATGGCAGCGCCCTTCGAAACAAGGACGTAACTCAGACAGAACAAACACGAGCGTTGTGCAGCAACTGTCCTAAATATCATAATACCAGTAAATATACACTGCATCCGTAGAAAGAAGCGCACTGATCCAAACATGCTTCTCGATTGACGTCAGCTATTGACCAATAGCAGCCGACTATAGGGATCTGCTATAATACGAAATAAAGCAGCCCGAAAAGATAGATTAACAGGCTTCAGTTGAAAAGAGGGCGTTTGAGAAAAATAAGATTTTTTGCGCCGCTTGCAAATGCTACGCGCATCGCACGACTGCAAGAAAATTGGAGGGCGCGTAAGCTTCGCCTTCAAGAGTGGAACGCGATAGCGCTATCGCACCCCCCCCCCCCCCCTTTCACACTGCCCACTCATTCGCTCGGCATGCTCTTGAGTCACACAGAGACGAAACGTGCGCCTGAGCAAGCGGAACGAACCAAAGAACTCGGCGTATCGGAGGGAGAAACGATCTACGCGAGCCAAACGTCGTGATCGGCACGGACAGCCGGGCCGCGACGCGCCATGAAGGCGGACGCGATCATGGGACTCACGCCTCGATGGGATCGTCCTCTATCTCGCTTGGGAGCACCACGCAGGCGCATGACTCCTCGCCAGCGGCACGGCACACGTCGCAGGGGACGATTTCCCACCAGACGCGCTACGGCGCAGCGACCACGTCAGAGGCGTCCCGCATCGGACGCTGCACCTAGGAATCGCGCTGTAAGCGGACAGAGCAGCCGCGTCGCGCGGGCGGTGGCGCGCCACCCGTAGGGGCAGCGCCGTACATTGCGAGGAGGTGGTCTTGTGTGTTTGCCGCAAGATGGCTCTGCGTGCGCGGCAAGATGGCTAGGAGGGATTTTGTGGCGAATGGACGGCCTTTTCGGGGCTCCGTGGCGGCGACGAAATCAAAAGCTTTTCTGCATACTTTGAGCTTGCTTCTGTTATTTATTTGCTGATTTTTTGCCTTTAAGTAGTAATTGGGTGGTTTTCTTTTTTTAACTTTTTTTTTATCTCTCGTATTTCGGGTGCGCGGGTGTGCTTCATGTACATTTGTTTTGCAGGATGGTTAGAGAGTCCTTTCGTGCCACGTGCTCCAACACGTGCAGCCGGGTGGGACGTTGAGTGTTTGTAGTCTTTAAATGGTAGCTTGGAAGTGGCAAGACAAATAGCTATTAGTGGTTTTACTGTGCGTGTTTTGGTAGGAAAGTGAGAGCGTGGCCGCGTGGTTGAGCGCGTGCGAGAGCGTCTCATACCTTCGGTCTCCGCGGCATTGATTGTTTTGGAAACAGTGATGAGAGTTGCTTTACGACATTTTGGAGATTTGGATCCTGTGCGTATCGGTCTTTGCTAAAAGGCACGCGCTCTGCATTGATATAGTATTATAATATTTGTATCAGTAGTAGCGTTATTATAGTATTTTAGTATTTGTAAAAAGCCGTGCAATACGTGGCGAGAAAGACGGTAAAGAAAGCAGTGCACGGGGGGTCCCTCAAGGCAGATGAGGAGATGGATGAGAATGGAGAGGGCAACGAATCAACCGGCACACAATGTGGTGTCGATACTAGGCTGCAGAAGATGGAGGCTTTCCAGGAAGAGCTTCTCAAACAGGTGCAAGAGTTCAAAAATTAGCTAAACAGGGAGCGTGATGCACGGAAGGTAGTTGAAAAGTGACTTGAAGCAGCCGAGGAAAAGCTGAACAGGGCCACCATAGTGAACGAGAATATGCGTGACAATGGAACGCAGACCCCCGATGCGACAGGCGAGGAGGGGTCAGCGAAATACGTGGAATGCATGCAGCGTGATGATGGGTTCGCTGGAAAGAGCGGCACCTACCTTGAGGCCGCCACGCGGAAAAAGCAGGAGTCCAGGGGACAATGCCCCTTGTCGAGTCCGAATCACGCGTAAAAGGTCAAAGGGAAGCGGGGCGAGGTAGGAGACAGTGAAAGGGTGATTATCGCTGGCGAATCAAACCTGACTGGGTGCTCAAAAGCAATTGTGGAGAGGGTGAAAGTGGACAAAAGAGTGGCGGTAGGGACATTTCCAGGGCGGACACTGGGTTCTCTCATGGAGCAAGCAAAAGAAAAGCTCGCGTAAAATGCCCACGTGCGCAACCTTGTCATAGTAGCAGGTGGGCTAAATGACGTCCTAAACCGGAAAGGGCCAGGACTAGCCCAGCGCTTGGCGAAGGGGGTGGGCGACTTGCGCGAGCTATCTCCTCATGTGCAGATCGTGCTGTGCACGGTGCCGGAGGTGCCTGTACGTGACAGTCACGTACAAAGAGCCGTATTGGCTGCTAATGAGGCAATATGAAAAATGAGCCGAGAGAAAGGCTTCGAGGTTGTCGAAGTAAACAGGGAAGTGAGAAGTTGTGCTAGTTTTATACAAGACGGGATCCACTTCAATTACAGGCTGGCACGAGAAGCGGGCTTGCGACTTGGTGGTCGCTCTGTTGCTTTTTTAGGGGGCCCGCGCGCGCTCAGGAGGTCAGAGTAGATAGCAATGAAGAAGGTACCCTAGGGGAACATCAGAAGAGCATCGCCGTCGATAACAGAAAAAAGGAGGAAAGCAAGAAAAAGAGCTCACCATGCAATAGGCTACATAAACATGCAGGGCGGCAGAAGAAAGGAAAAGTGGGCAGAGATTGAAGAGCAGTTACATAGAGAACAAATAGGGGTGTATGCGGTTACAGAAACGCACCTTAGAAACCCAGAAGAGCCGCCAGTTATTGAGAATTATGTTTGGGAAGGGTGCAACAGCACTAAGTCGGAAAGAAAGGGAGTGGGAGCCGGAATGCTCATCCATCACGGAGCCAAGTGGAAAAGAGTAAATTCATGATGTCAAGAGCATCTTTGGTTATCAGGTACAATGAGTGGGAAACAAACTTGGCTGGGCATTACGTATTTGTGGACCTGAAAAAATTGCACAGAGAAGAATAAAGAGTTAGTCGAATGCATAAGCGCTGATATTAAGGGTTTCGCGAATGGTGCTGAAATTGTCCTATTAGGTGACATGAATGCCCACATACAGGATTTAGATGGCTATACCCACAATAACGAGAAGTCAATGCTAGACCTTTGTGAGCAACATAACCTCGTTATCATGAACACAGGGTCTAAGTGTGAAGGACAGACCACGTGGGAAGTGGGAAACCGGCAACCGACCATTGATTACTGTCAGAAGGAATTCATGATAAGTTGAGAGAAATGGTTATTGATGAGGAAGGGCATAGCAGCACAGGGAGTGACCATAAACGCATCATTTTAAAAATGGGATATGTAGTTGGGAAAGAGAGCAAGGAGAGCAAAATGCCGAGTCCAAATTTGAACGCTGAACAAATAGCACATATACTCACTAGCGTTGAGGAAGAACTTCGCAAATGGCCAAGTAAAGAGTGGGAATATGGTGAGCTTCTAAGTGTAATAACGACAGAAATACGGAAAGAGAAACAACATGTCCGTTGGAAAGGAAAAAAGAAACCGAAAAGCTTGTGGAACAAGGAGATACGAGAAGCGATCGCCGAACGACAGAAAGCATCTCGAGAGCACAGGCAAGCAAAGAAGGCGCAGTTGCCGCAGGATGAAGTAACCAGTAAATGGGAAATATACTGAGAGAAAAAATCTATGGTTCAAATACTGGTGCAAGCAAAATTAAAAGGTGAAAGTGAACGTTGGTTGTCAGAAATACGTGGAAAAAGAAGGCCGCACCTAGAATATTTTGGAACCATATAAAATTATTAGGCAAGAAGTCAACAACAATACAACAACATATCTTAGACGAAGCTGAAAACAGACTGGAAGGAGAAGCGGCAATAAATTACACCCGAAAAGTAACAGCCGAGTCTTTCCAAGGCAATGACGAGGTTGTATTTGAAGAAAAAAAGAGCATGAAAGAGACCCAAGTGGAAAAGGACGTGGTGTTGACAAATTTAAACTGGAAGAAAGCAGAAGAGAAAATTCCTAATCGCACAGCCACAGAGCTAGACAAGGTTCCCGTTAGGCTGATAAATGAACTAGGACGAAAAAGTAAGAAAGCTCTGGTGAAAGCCGTGGAAAAAACTTTAAATGATAGACGAATACCAGACAGTTGGCGACAAAGTAGAATGAATTTAATTTATAAAGGTAAGGGGGAGAAAGACAGAATTCACTCGTCTAGACAGGCTATCAATGCAGGCAATCAAATTAAAGCTTCAAGCATGGGCAGAGAATAATGGCATTTTGGGAGTGCTTCAGCATGGCTTCAGAATAGGTAGGCGTTTGGATGATAACATGTTTGTTTTTACTCAGTGTATTGAAATCTCAAAAACAGAAAGCAGGCCGTTGTATGTGGCCTTTTTAGACATTACAGGAGCCTACGACAACGTAGACCGCAACATATTGTAGAATATTCTGAAAGGGGCAGGCTTAGGTAACGATTGTCTACAGCTTTTGAGAGAGATTTACCTAGAAAATACCGTTTGCGTTGAATGGGAAAGGATGAGGAGCGAGGAGAAAGTTCATATCAACAAGGGACTGAGGCAGGGGTGCCTTTTATCCCCGCTGCTGTTTATGATGTACATGGTGAGGATGGAGAGGGCGCTAGAAGGAAGTAATATCTGGTTTAATCTCTCATACAAACAGGAGGGTACAGTAGTAGAGCAACAACTCCCAGGTTTATTTTATGCGGACGACATTGTGTTGCTAGCTAATAAGCAAAGTGATTTGCAACGTCTGGCTAATATCTGTGGACAGGAAGGCAACAATTTAGGTGTGAAATTTAGTGTTAGAAAATCAGGTGTTATAGTATTCAATGAAAACAGTGAACAGACAGTGGAGATACAGGGCCAAGAAATACCTCGGGTAACAGAATATAAATACCTTGGTATATGGATAAACGAAGGCAATAGATATATGGAAAATCAGGAAAAAACCATAACAGTAAAGGGGAAGAGAAACGCAGCCATAATGAAGCAAAGAGCGCTATGGGGATACAATAGGTACGAGGCCCTCCGAGGTATGTGGAAAGGTGTAATGGTTCCAGGACTTACTTTTGGAAATGCAGTTGTTTGCTTTAAATCAGGGGTACACTCAGGACTCGACAGGAACCAAAGGTCAGTGAGTCGCCTCGCATTGGGCGCTCACGGAAAACTACAAATGAAGCTGTGCAGGGTGATATGGGCTGGACTAGTTTTGAAGTGAGGGAAGCTCGCAGTAAAATTGAGTATGAAGAACGGCTGAGGAATATGGAAGAAAGTGAATGGGCTGGGAGGGTGTTCAGCTATCTGTACAGCAAAAACATTGATTCACAGTGGAGGAAAAGAACTAGGAAGCTTACCAGCAAGTATGCGGCCTGTATGGTGGGCAACACAGCAACAAAGAAGGTCAAACGGAAAGTCAGAGAGGCTGGAATAATCTCATGGTTGGCGGCAACGAAAAAGAAATCTGCCATGAGTAACTATATACCTAAGAGGAAAAAACGAAATCAGGAAAGAAATCATTTATGATAACTCAAAGGGAAGCTCATCACTTTTCGAAGCGAGATCGGAATGCCTTAGAACACGCACCTATAAAGCGAGATATAAAAAGAAGAAGCATGTGCTTGCGGTGGTAAAGCTAGGGGAACGACGGAGCATGTTTTATTAGAATGTCAAGACGTCTACCCAGCGGTCGATTTAGGCACCACTGGCATCCTTGAAGCCCTTGGGTTCAGCGGGAGCAGTGGTAAAGCAAACATGTCCATAATAGTCATTAGTAAGAGGCGATTGGAGGATTGGTGGAAGAAAAGTAGGGAAACGACAAAAGACGGAGACATACAAAAGCACAGTTCGCAATAGGGGATCAGAAAATTTGGGCGTGGTAGTTCATAGCGTTTTTTTTTTCATTGTTTAACCTAGGTAGGACATTAAGCTGTATATAGCAACAGCTTGGAAGTGGCACCGTCCTTCTTGTGGCCCCTGGTCAGTCCCCGCTATGTTTCATGTGCCGCAGGCAAGGACACATACGACGGGACTGCCAGACGCCACGTCGTGGTGTGTGCCAGGTCTTCGGACACGAAAGCAATGATTATGCAAGGAGCTACGCTAGAGTAACTATGGCGATTCTCCCAACAGAAGTCCAAGAGAACATAATGGACGCGGAGGAAGCCGAAAAGTCTGTCTGCACCGAACAGCAACACCAAGGAACGCGAAGACAAGGCCCGGGAGACGGACGCCGAGAAAGCTGGAGGGACAACACCTGACAGCCGGGACTTGACGAAGGCAACTGAGGAACGCGCCGAAATAGGATGCACGCAAGAGCCACTGCTCTTAAGTCAAGCAAAGTGAAGAGGAAGACATGAGCGACAGCACCGAGATCACTACAGCCGGAGATAAAGCAGACACTATGGGGGCGACCGCGGCACGCGGGAAGCATCCCAGAACAGGCATTCCGAAGTTGACGGAGGACACCACCGAACGCAAGGTTAAACGCCTGGAGCGTCAGTGGCATCGTGTTGCTGGCGCCAAGGGTAAAAAATATACCTGCACCATTACGCGTCGGTACGCTCAATGTACGGGGTCTAGGGGCTAGTCGCAAGCAATATCAGGTTAAACGCATAATGCAAGAGACCTAGATCTGCTTGCAGTCCAGGAGACTACGGTTAGCAGAGAGGAGATGACCGAAGGCTTGGTAGCAAAATTTTCATTAAGGTACAATGTATGCGTGAGCCATGCGGTGGGAACATCAGCCGGGTGTATGTTATTTGTTAAAAATTCAATTGGCATTGTCGTTGAAATGGTTACAAGTTGCTTGCAAGGATGTTTTGTTTTGTGCGATCTTACTTACGGGGAAGTGAAATTTAGATTTATTTGTGTCTACGCACCTACAAAGCCGCATGAAAGATTTTTGTTCTTGAGTATGTATTTTGATTGTGAGAGGTGTTTGATTGTGTTGGGTGACTACAATTGTGTCCTTAACCAGGAAGATCGTTCAACCACTGCTAGTATAAATGATGAAAGTGTTGCGTACCTTTAAGAATGCATCAGCAAATTTTCTTTGAATGATGTGGCACAGTTCGCAAGAGGTGGAAGTCGCCAGCACTTCACACACTTTCAAGGCACCAGTCATGCACGACTAGATCGAGTGTATGTGTGTTCGGAGATTGCGCCTTTGTGTCAGAACTAAGATGTTGATGCTGTTTCTTTCAGTGATCATTGTTTAGTGACGTTTGAGAACGGCCAAAAGCAAAAAAGGAACCTTGAATGGGAAAGGTGGAAATTGAATGCCAAGCTAATCAAGGATGACGTGTTCATAGATAAAACAAAAAAAGAAAGGGAGCAGTTCTTTAATGACACACTACGCTGTGCCGCAGAGAAATGGGAGTTATTTAAACAAAGGGTAAAATTGAACGCAATAGAAAGAGGTGGGCATATGAAGTATCAAGCTCAAAAACAGGAACAGGGTCTGCGGGAGGAGCTGGAAGACTTGGTGCGAATCGAAACAGCTAATCCGGGTTTGGTGACGCAAGAACTGCAAGTCATCAAAAGAAAACTAGAAAGCTTAGAGGAGGATAAATACAGAGGTACAATTATACGTGCACGAGCTGAAAAATATCTCGCGGGGGAAGTATCAACAAAGCGAGCTTTGTCAGATGAAATGGCCTACGCTCGAGGAAATGAAATAGTGGAAATAGAATATAATGGTAAGATATTCAGAGAACAGAAAGTTATTATGACGGCATTTGAAAGTTACTATAGAGAGTTGTTTGCTTGTCGTGAGCCAAAAGTGCCGGGCTACGAGGATGACTTTTTGGCTGAAATGCCGACGCTAGGAAAAGAGGAAACGAATTCATTAGAAATGAATATTAGTATGGGAGAGATTGAAAGGGCTATTGAGGAGCTAAGCTCGGGCAAATCTCCTGGTCCGGATGGGATTACCACGACATTTTACAAGGCATTCAAGACGGATATGGCAACAGCATTGCATGAAGTATCTTCAGAGGCACTCGAGCGGAGCACTTTACCTCCATCATTCAATCGTACTCACACAGTACTAATCCCAAAAGGCAAATATAGAAGTATATTACGTGAAGTAACGGGATACAGGCGAATTACGTTGACAAACGTTGACTACAAGGTTTTCATGAAAATTCTAGCAGCAAGGCTGCAGGGAGTGATACGGAAGTTAGTTGGGACGCATCAGACATGCGGCATCAAGGGTAGGAAAATATTTACAAATATTCACACAGCTAGGAGCATTTTAAAATATTGCGATAGCGCTCCCCTCAAGGTAGCGATACTGCAAATAGATCTAGCTAAGGCTTTTGACATGGTACCACATAGTGTTCTCTTTTTATTAATTATGTAGGACTTGGTTCCGTAATGTGTAACGGCATCATAATGGCATATCAAAGCTCATGTACCAATTTAATTGTTAACGGTGCACTTTCACAACGCATACAAGTACTCTCTTCCCTCCGACAGGGTTGTCCGTTAAGTCCTTTACCTTTTGCTTTATTTTTGGAGCCGCTCTGTAGAAAAATAGTTAACAGTACAGAAATCAGGGGGTTTAAGATGCAGTCCTATGAAGTACGTGTTCTAGCGTATGCCGATGACGTTGCCCTATTTGCTGCAGATAGGGAGAGTGTTAGGTCATTATTAAGAATTACTGAAAGGTTTTTGCGAGAAAAGCGGCAGTGAAATCAATAAACAAAAACGTATTGGTGCCTGACATGGCCATTGGAATGCCACGCCCGGTGTTTCTGAAAATATCCGGTGGCTCACGACAACTAGCACTTACCTGGGGGTACCGTTGGATGGGTATCGTGAGAACGAGTCACTCTGTCTCGAAAAAATGAATGAAATGCGTGCGATGGCCGAAGCATGGGGTAGGGGTGAATTGGCGATTTTTGCACGTGGCACTATTTGTAACGTTTTTCTCGCTGCGAAAATTATGTATATTCTGCAGGCACTGTATTGCACACGTAAGCACATTCAAACATTTCACCGAGTCTTTGCCACGTTTATCTGGTGTTCTACGTGGCAGCCAACATCAAGGACAAATTTGTTTCGTCGAGTAACGAAAGGTGGTCTGTCGGTGTGCCACTTGTTTCTTCAGCAAGTTGTATCGCGTTCCGTACTAATAAGGGACGAAATAGACCCGTTTCTGTATTGTTTTTTTTTTTTTTTCAAACCATGTTAACAGTTTCTATGCCTGATTTTTTTTTTTCAGCCATTGGCCCTCATTAAACAATTTCAAGGTTCTTGTGGGAAGTTGTAACGTCCTATCGTTTCCTTAGGGCAAGATTTTCCCTTGAGTACCTCTCGCCAATGTAAAAAGAAAGCGTCTTATGAAGGATTTGATTGAGAGTGTGTTCCCTGTTCCATTGTATCGGTTAATGTTTCAAGAAGGACCTGGCCAAGACGTACTGAAAAGGGTTAAAAATATGTGGATACCGGCAAACGTTAAAAGATTTTTCTTCAAGCTTCACACGGGAACCTTGCCTGTTAAAACGTGGTTGGAGGAAAGAGGGATTTATGTGTCATGGGGAAGCAGATGCTTTCTGTGCAACGAAGCTGAAACAATAGAACATGTTTTCATTGATTGTAATAGTGACATATTCTTTTGGGATATATTACAGAGAACTTTAAAGATAGACCAACCCATCAGTCCACATGGCATTCGCTTTTTACCACCTGAACGTGATTTTGAACAGATGGATGTTATCTTTTTGCTTGGACTGCACGCACTTTGGCGTAGTCTGTTGGCATATAGACATTGCGATGTTAAAGGCCGATCTGTGTATGAATATTTTCTGGAAATGGATTTGAAAGTACGTGACGTGTAGAAGACGGAATAACTGTGATGAAGCTGTGGTTTCAATGCGTGATACTTTAACACATATAAAACGAGTGTGATCTATGATCACAAGCGCTTTTGATGCTTGTAGCCAGGCTGGTAATAATAAAAAAAAAGTCTTGGCTGAGTGGTAGCGTCTCCGTCTCACACTCCGGAGACCCTGGTTCGATTTCCACCCAGTCCATCTTGCAAGTTGTTTTTTTATGAATTGCCTTCCGGGATTTTTCGCTCACGGCTAACGGCGCCCACGCCGACGCCACCGGCTTTTCTGCGACACGAGCTCCTTAACGCTGTCGCGTTAAAACTTGGCTGAGATTTTCACAGCAGCGTATGCTATCCGGGGACTATGTTTTTTCACCGAGCCCGATGAGTGGTACAGCGCCCCTTTAAATATAAATAGACGCCATATATATATATATATATATATATATATATATATATATATATATATATATATATATATATATATATATATATATATATATATATATATATATATATATATATATATATATATAGTCATAGCAACAAGGCATACAAATAAGTAGTGATATCCAAGCAATGAAACCATTATTGCTGTTAGCGATCGTCTCGTGGTTGTTTTCTTCGGCATTTTACTTTTTTAATGATCATCCTAGTTCACCGAGCATTTGACAATTTGTACTTACTCGGGAAGAAGTGGTACGTAGGACAACCGACTGGAAATGAAAAGATGTACGCGGTTATTGTTTAGTAACCAACTACGTTAGTTCAGCAGATAACATGTGTGTTTGCTAGCCACCCACGCCTGGTAAAATGCACTGCCATGATAACGCACCTTTTTTCCCCTTTGTTGCCTTTATACATGTCTCAGACGAGACACTCCGCTAGAAATGTCAGTTAAGCATTTTATGATCAAACTGAGCACTTCAAAAAAGCAATTCCCAAAATACTTTCCTTGTAACCCAACGGTAGCGCTTACTCACTTTTCTGCCCAAAGCCACTGGCCTTCATATTTATTAGGTATTAAAAGAAGACCGCACCATTTGGTCTCTCAGTAAGCTTTGAAGTAGGGTCTTATACAAATCCACATGTACAGTCCTTGCGGCTTTGTATAAAAACAGACATTATCAAATCATACATTGTATATGTAGAGTCATAATGAAGTTTTAAATTTTCGCTACTCATTCAAATAGAGTTTGAAACTGCTTTGAACATATCGCGTGTGCAACTCATTTTGCGGTTACTGTGCTTCCTAGCGCATTCAAGCTTAGACATTTGCCGCTAGAAAATATTGCACAATAAGTCATTAAGCACGTTGGTTGCTTGTTCGTGCAATGCCATATGTCCGTGTTTACCCCTTACTGATATGGTCTTGCAGCCTGCAATTATGTGATTTGTAATATCGGTCTTAGATAAACCTCACTGTACCCACCACTGCTATGCAGTGTTTCTGAAGCAACACTATGTGAATATAATGTACACAAAGTAACTAAATGTTTGAAAAACAATTCTGCATGAGATACACAATATTGCAGCTGACAGAGCAGGAGCTGATATTCTAAGAGCTCGTTTCTTCGTTGTACGACAAAAAGGAAATGAACTAAAGTTTCCTCTTATGCGCTAACATGAAATTCAGTTATTCAGCTCAGCATGACCCTTAAAAACTTGTCAATGATCGGTACAAACGTTAGTGTTTCTTATTATTTTTATTTGTGATTCTCTGCTAATTACTTGAGAACCTATGACCTCAAGCATTTTTCTCGAACGACTGCTACAGACTTTTCGCAAAGAAGTTTTCGAACTATGCAGAACACATCCACATCTAATCAAGTAGACATGTCGCCTGCTGTGCGTATAGAGTTTGCGTACTTTATATGTTCAAAAGGCCATAAATATAAAACAACTCAAAGCAAACTACAAGAAGAATTTGGTCAACGCTCTACGTGCTGTTAAAATTCATCCTTAAAATTTCGATCTGCATCCGGCACATTTGGGTATGCATGTGAATACTGGTCTTTCTCCGCTCTCTTTTTTTTTCTTTTTTTTTTTAGGAAAGCCCAAGAAATGTTGAGCTGAAGCTTCCATCCAGGTGAACTTTCTGCAAGACCCACTACATCTTGTAGTACTCTGCACCCTTTTTAGCTGGCTTAGACGCATCCTAATTAGTCTCACAAAAGCGAGACTGCTTTGCGAGACTGCTTGCGAGACTGCTGCGAAACGCTTGCGAGACTGCTCGCAAAAGCGAGAAGCTAAGGCCCTATCTGGTCCTTAGCGATGGAAATGTTCATCAATGTGGATTATACAGCTCAGTCAACTTTTCTCAACACGCATTCACTTACAGCACTTTCGCTATATCGCAATGCTTTATAGAGTGCATACATGTGTATATGTAACAGACGTCTCGTATTCCTCTGTTCATTTGATATTACATACGGTCGTGTGTCCTTGACACGGTAAGGGTCACCTGCTTTATCGTCCATTCAATGCAATTCTTTATTGCTATCGGTGAACGAGGCCTAGTCAGATGCTGTCGCCTTGTGACCTCATCATAAGTGTGTAAGCTATCGCAATGCTCGAGTAAATTTCAAGCATCCGCACCGCTCACGTTCTCCAGGGGTCATGGGGGTGACGAGGCCTAAGTCCTCGCCGCTGCCAGCCCTCGATGGCAAAAACGAGGCCGGTTCCGAGGCCTGCAGCGCTTTGTTGCGTTTCTGCTTCTTCTCGAACTTCGCCAACTGCTGCTGTTGTTGCTTCTCTTTGTGCGCTTCCTGAAGCTTCTGCAGCACCATCTTCGCATGCATCATTGCCGGGTTCACCTGCAATAAAAACATCACGTAGTTTTAGACAACACGTTGTTTTAGTTAGTCCGCAAGCGCGTTACATTTTACGGTATACCATGCAGTTCCCAGAGTCACGGACGGCATTATACAGAAACACCGTTAGCGACACCTTGTGACACTTCGTCTTACCATGATGTGTTAGAAATGTTCTTCTTACATGGATGTTCTTGTTGAAAGAAAATTTTCAATTTAAAGTCAGGTATAGGCCGTATCAGAGACGCAGCCGTATATATAGTGGTGGTGCGTGAAACGTCTTGTGCGTGCTGCAAACGGGGTATAAGCACTAGGGTACAGAAATTACTTAATGATATACCCAAGTAACTTGCGCTAAAGCGCAAGTGACCACGTAGGACAACAGAAGTGTACGAAGACAGAGCTATAAGTTAAATTTATTCACGCGCTAGAAAGGTTATATACCTAACTTATGTGACAGCTATAGCGGCTGTCCTATGGTCTAATTTTGCGATCGTTCACGCTTCCTATTAGTAATTGGCCTGCTTGCTTTGCAAAGGTTGTTTGGGCACTAGTGTAAGGGAGTGGACCCCCACCCCCACACACACACATATACACACATTGGCGACGCCCGAGAAAGCACTGCGCCGCTCGACCCCGCCCACTCGTAGGTCATTAGGTCTCCTGCGCTCGCTATTTGGGGCAAGCTCCACCACTGGAAAAGCTGGCGCCACCGCCGGCGTGACGTGGCATGGGGGATCACGAGGACACAGCGGGCGCGTCGGCTGCTTCGGAAGCGCCGAAGCGAGCTGAAAACGAAAGCTTAAAGTCCCGGCTGCGCTGCGGTTCTGATTAAATGGTGAGGCTTTACCGCCTTAGGTGTCTACTTGACAAGATTTGAAAGTACTATAATAGGTAGTGGCTGCCTTTGGAGGCGTGCAGCATGGTAGGCTGCTGCTCGGTGCCGCAGTGCCGGACGTACGCAACGGAGCCCGTTGTCAGCCTTATACGCACGTAGCCGCAGGACAAGGAGCTGCGTGAATCTTGGCTCGTGAAACTTAGAAACGGCAGACAGCCATCGGCTACAACTCGTGTATGCAGCAAGCACATACGCGAGGAATATTTATGCTAGGGCGGCGTTGTGCTCCGGCAGCAACTGCGCACTTCGCGACCGGGTGCAAAAGGAACTGACGACCGCGGCTCAATCTCGCACGTCATTTATGGAGGAAAGCGGGGAAGCAGCGCGGGAGATAGAGGGGGGGGGGTGGCTTCGATTCTGTCATTAAGTGCGTACTTTGCACGGCTACGCGTGGTCGCGTGCGCCGTATCTTGAAAGTGATCTGCACACGGCTCATACCTTTGTGCTTGCTGTGTTCTAGCCGCTCTTGCGTTGAAGCCGATATACGGCACGAAGGTCACTTCGCTCGCTGCTGCTGCCGCGCTTGCTCACACCAGATCTTTGACAGCGAGTGTCCGCGTTCATCGACTGTGATGTGATCATGCTTGCTCGTACGCGCTGACGCCATGCTTGTTCATTCAGTTAGTAAGCGAATGTTTCCAAGTTTGTGCGGCCGATAAAGCTACTATCCTTACATCGTACAGCTGTCTGCTAATTTGTTAGCGCAATCAATGCTCCACCTTTCGGGCGAAGCTGACTTTTTTTTTAGAGAATACTGCTTTCGGTCGGCCGATGTTCTTGCGGCCCAGGGATGCTGTGAACGCTTGGGTTGGTCGTGAATTCGACTTCACTGCAGCTTGCCACTATGTGCGCCTTGGCAAGAGAGCCGTCTGAGCCATAGGCATAGCGACACAGCTTGTATAGGGTGCGGTCATTTTAAACTGATTCGACGAAGGGGCTATAGTGCAGGCTCTCCAAGTGAGCATCTTTTTTTTTTTTTATTCAGATACCCTAAAGGCCCTTATGGGCATTACATAGGGGGGGGGGGTTAACAACAGGAAATTTCAAACACAAATATAGAACACCGTGGTAAAGATCACCGAATACAACAAGAAAATATAAAAAGAAAAAAAAGGAAAGAGAATTGCATACATGATGAAAACAACAACAACAACAACACTCCGTACAAAGCATGTAGATACACTTACAATGCGTCAAAGGCATAAAATTCTGCTTTTACCCAACATGCGTAAAACTGCGCTTCAAATTACTAAAAAATGAGTCATGATCACGTATAGAAGCAATTTCTTTTGGCAGCTTATTCCAGTGATGAATAGCTAGAAAATGAGTCATGATCACGTATAGAAGCAATTTCTTTTGGCAGCTTATTCCAGTGATGAATAGCTAGAAAGAGCGGTGATTGTCGCAGGAGATTCGTACGTGCAAACATGGGACGCACTTTGAAGGGATGGTCGAGGCGGGGAAAAATTTTTTGTGGGGGTTTGATATGGGATGCTGTAAAGGATGACGGGGTATGATACAATCTGTGGAAGTGGGAAAGCAGTGCTAACAGTCGTCGTGTTTCTAGAGACGGTAATTGGAGGGACTCTTTGATAGCCGTGATGCTGGATGTTCTAGAGTATGTTTTAGTGATGAAGCGTGCTGCTTTATTTTGTAAAGATTCCAGCTTGTTTATTAGGTAAGTCTGATTTGGATTCCATATTATGGAAGCGTATTCAATCTTTGAGCGAACTAGAGCTGTGTAAGCTAATAATTTAGTTGACTCATTTGCTAAATACAAATTTCGCCTAATGAATCCAAGTGTTTTATTTGCTTTCGAAATTATTTCATCAATGTGATCATTCCATGTAAGGTTAGAAGTTAAATGGACTCCCAAATATTTTAATGTAGACACATTCTCTATGCATATGCTGTTCATAAAATATGAACTTAAGTGAACGTTACTGGCTCTGCTAAATGTCATTGTTTTAGTTTTAGAAACATTAATTTCCATTTGCCATTGCTCGCACCAAAGTGAAATTTTGTTTAGGTCGGCCTGTAAAATATTAGTGTCTTCAGAGGTGATAATTTGTCTGTAAAGAACGCAGTCATCTGCAAACAATCGAACTGTTGAGGTCAGGTTGTTACTGATGTCATTAATGTAAATTAAGAATAGGATTGGGCCAAGTACGGATCCCTGAGGAACGCCAGATTTAACTTGTGCTAAAGCGGAAAAGTGATCATTTACGGAAACAAATTGGTAGCGATTGGTTAAAAAACTTGAGATCCAATTAAAAATTTTACCATGTATGTTAAGCATCTCAGAAGAAAGCCGGCTGCCTGCCCCGGGGTACGCTCGTGCCCAATTCGTATTCCGGTCGGCGTCCGGGTGTGGGTTTAGAACCAAATACTTTTCGCAGTAGAAAAAAACGCCCTATCCACTTGGCCACGGCTGGCAAACCAGCTTAAGCAGCGAGGGACGGCGGAAACAGGCAGCCGAGATACGCGAAGGCCAGTAGGAATTGGGAACAAAAGAAGCAGCCCTATTATGTATAAGTTCTATCTAGCGTTTTACCAGTGAGCTTAGTCGACTTATGCTTTCTCAACTAGTCTCAAAGCTTTCCCACTGCAGTTATGCAACTGAAAGACTGAGCAGCTGTCGAAGGACTCAAATGAGCCGTTTTGAGAGCGCTGCTCTTGCCCGTTCCTGCGTTGAGTGCCGGCGTCCCTCGTAACTGAGCGAACGAGCGCAGCGAAGTAAGAAAGAGCGAACGCGGGGCGCAGCGAGCGATGAAAGACGGCGAGAGCGAAGCTAGCACCAGGAGGAGAGCGGAGGAGGTGAGCCATTGGGCGGGCGCAGCGGAAGCACGATGAGGAAAGCGCAGGAGGAGAGCATGGCGAAGGGGTGAAAAGGAAAGCGGATTGCCGCACGAGACGTGCTCAACGGCGGCGAACAGGCACGCAGTGAACGCTAGGGAAACGAAGTGCCGAGGCGGCACAGTGCCGGCGCCACTAGAGAGTATGCGCTCCGCGCACACCACGCGTTCCCGTGTTAACGCTTTCTTGCTGAACAGTGAGCGACGCAACCGGTGGAAATGCTTCGTCTGACGCAGCTGCTAAACATGCTGCCCGAACAGAGGCTCAGCGCCGCCGCCGAAAGGACCCTATCGTTCAGACACATTCTTTGCCACAATATATCGCGAATTCAATACACCTAAACAGCTGCGCTCGAAATTCGCATTAGGCAGTACCGTAATCGTCGGCGAATTTATTTAGCCCATGTGGCAATTTGCCACAAAGTTGGCAGCACCGACTCCAATTCGCCGGTATGAGCACGCCTTTAAGAAATTACAATTAAATAAAGTAAACAGGTAAAGTACTCCTTGAATTGTCTCTTTTTGTTCATTATGCAAATAGTGAGGACAAACTAAGAGTGCAGTACGAATATCCCGATGTTTAACGCATAGAGAATTGGTTTTCGTGGCGCTGCCAGCTACGTTCGCAGAGTCTTATGACGTCACGGTGGTGACAACTGCTTTCAGTAAAGTGTCAATCCAAAACTACATGTGTGCCTAGAAACATCAATGAACACAAGGAAAATGCAGTACGGTCATATGGGCGGAGCTCGTACTCAGTTATCGGTTTTCCACCGAGTGTAGCGAAAGAAATCAAGACTAATTTCTTTTTTTCAAATTTAGCACCGAAGCTCATGCACAAGTACGGGCGTGTGACGTCATAGATTTCAACGTTCGTTCTCGTATTTGGGCCGTTTTGTCCCCATTCCGGTTCTGGAACTTGCAAGGCTTGAGTTATTGATTTCAGTGGAATATGCAATGTATACCTCCGTATAGCTTTAAACAGACTCCAAGTAGACGCTGTCAGAATATATGACGTCACACCGAGCATGGACAGGATCTTCAGGGAGGCGTCGTTCCCGGTCGGATTTCGCTTTTTTTTTCAACTTTTATGACTTGCCGAGCCTTCGCTCGTGGTAATAGTGGCAGCTTTGCTCTTGTATAAGCATGCTTTTCTGATACAGCTAATTATTCTTATCTAGTGTCCCATTGAGAACACATGCGACCGACCTGGTCCCGTGCTGTCGGCATGATTGACATGGAGCGGTTTCGTGACGGGGCCACGCTGGCGCGAACGCTCTTCTTGCCCGCATAGAAGAAGGGACTTTGAGAGGCGCTAGCGGGCTGCCTGGTGGCCACACTTGGCACGGATTCCAAGTCACCAGGTGTCTTGGAGCCACCTGCTGACGGCCCAGGAGTGTCTGAAGGCGGCTTGGCGCCGGGCGCTTGCGGTGGCACCTGAAATGACGTGCAATCAGACACTACGTCGGCGACCCAATCAGCCGGACCAGTCGTTCGGGGCATTCAGCACGTAGTCTCGTCTGTGCCCCGATCATTCAGACACTAAAGTTTAGTCGGTAATTTAATCACGCCATCTGTCACCCAGGGCCGTTAGCCGTGTGAAACCTTCAGGCATTGTCACTCGGCCACCAACTCGACCGTGCATTCATATAAGGCACGGTACTGACATGATAGTTTCGACTAATAATTTATTGTGGTAAATGAAACTACTTTGCCTCTAAACCCTAGGTAAAATAATGACATGCCTCAGTGCGCCGTTAATAATTTATTCCAATATATTGACACGTGTACTTATCTTTATCGGGCGACCACGTTTGGCCGCCTAACAAATGTTATCGCGCAGCGCAGGACGCGCCTGCATGTAAAAGAAGTTTCTGGAATGATATCGATGGTTCGGTACACTGTCTTTCACCGCAACTTGTGCAATCTGATTGCATGTATGCGCGACGGGAATAGTGTAGAACTTTGTGGAAGACGCGCGAGTCCCATCGGTTAATCTGGAACATTCGACGACTGATCTATAAAAGCCGACGCGCTTGACCCGCTGATCAGATTTTCGACGATCGCCAACCGTGTTCGCCGCTATCGTTGTGCTATAAGTGTAGCCTGTTTTTGTGGGCACAGGTTCGCCCAATAAATGTTAGTTTTGTCTTTCACAGTATTACTACTGTGTTCTTCAACGTCACCACCACGTGACAATATGTTCTCGGCCAGTTTTCGGTTTAGTTTCCAGGAATATGTCGTGTCGTGACGTCACGACACCCTATGTGCGGGAACAGTAAATTACGACGCTTTGGCACTCTCTCCAGTACGCTGGACTCTCCGCTATGCTGCTGCATTGGCCCTCACAACCAGTAGCGGCATACCGAGCGAGCTTGAGCGAGTGTCGCAGTGTCGCTATGTCCGGCTCCCACGTGACTACCACTGCGTAGTGATCCTTCTAAGTCAGTCAGACCACAGGCCGGCAATATAGACAACAAATCCATGAGTCGTTCCGTCTGTATAGTATAACGGAAGAGTACTGGGAACTAAGGCAATGAGCTAACAAATGAGATACTCGGTCACTCTTAGCTCGGCCGCTCGCGATATTCACCAGTCAGGCAATTAGTGAGCCAGCCAGGTACTCGGATATAAATTTAGACGTATAGTCCTACAAAAAAAGAACTGCTTCGTCAATCAGATAGCTAAACATCCTGTTCGTCAATCAGTAACTTGTTGCATTAAGCCAGTCCGCTCATACTGTCAAGTGCATTAGTCAATTACTCATTTCGCTAGGAAGGCAACACCACGCGTGTCCAGTCTAGATTTAATAATGTTTCGTTCATTAAGTCGTTCATTAGCTGAGATGGTGGTTTGAAAGTGGAAAGAAAGAAAGAAGAATCCTAACACCTTGGTCTGTCATGAAATAAGCGGGGATCGCATGCGAAATACCTGCAGCTTTAAATGAACGCGAGAAATAAAAAAAAAATAAAGACACAGGAGAAAGTAAAATTAAAGAGAAGCATGAAGTAGCAAGCTCGATTCCGAGCCACGGTTCCTGCATTCCAGTGTGAACGAGCTGCAAAAACCATGTAGTTTATACTGCTCTCTGTACGCATGTTCAAGACCTCCAGCTGGTCAAAAATGACTGCGTCATAATGTCATTTTCATGGTTGGCACAATTAACACCGTTCAAGGAGGCCAGCATAGCGCCGCTGCTCCCGCAACTTGTTCCGGTAATCTTGCATACGTCTGCGCTGAGTACGTATCCGCTTCGCTATTATCTCTGACGAGAGATATCTCTGACGAAGCAACGTTTCAGCTCATTAGGCTACGAAGCACTTAAACCCGCTGCTCATTGGCGGCAACAAAGGTTTTCGTCATTGGACGTCCCTCGCAAACCTGTATTTCAGGCCCTTCTGTAGGGTTTGCGGAAAATTGCAGCTCTCACGGCAATTAACGTGAGCTGCACTTCGACTCTTTCATAAACTTTCGAACTGATGTCCCTTCATGCGTCGAAGCTAGGAGGCAAATATTGTTACTTACGCGGACATATTTCTGGGAAACAAAGGTGTAACGCCTCCCGGTACAGATGGGTAACGCCTCCCGGTACAGTTGGGCAGGTACGTTACCGTACCTGCCCAACTGCTCCAAAACATTTTGTTCGAAGCGCTTTGAGCCACGAAGTAAAAGGAAAAGGTATGGCGCCTATCGTCGTACCTGTGACATGGCGGTTCAGCGCTGCGATGCCAGGCGTCGGCGTAGAAGGCGAACGACTTCCACCTTGCCCACTTTCTTCTTTCTCGTTCCTCGCCTCGAGCGCTCGAACGAGAGCGCGCTCCTTGAAATTATCGCTAAACTTCTTTCCCCTCGAGTCAGTTTATTTATTCGTGGGGTCTAACGTCCCAAAGCAACACTCACCCTGTGAGTGACGCCGTAGCGAAGGGCTCTGAATTGTTTTTTACCACCTGGAGTTCTTTACCGAGCACATAAATCTAACCCTGCATGCTAGCGGGTGTTACGTTTCGCCTACGACGCGCGGTATAGCCGGCGCGGATGCAACGGACGCCGGGGCTTCGTTCAAAACGGCGGACATTTTGGCCCGTTCGGAGCTCCCGCAAAGCCTCCCCGCCAAGCGCGTCCAGGCGTGTTTCAGTGCCACGTGTCTTCGTGTGTGCGTGTGTGTGTGTGTGCCCACGCTTGTCAAAGCGCGGCAGCCGGGGAGAGGAGCTCCCCAAGTGTGAAGCGAGGAGGTCTGATCGGCGCCGAGTTGGCGATGCGTCACTACACTCGTCTCAACGTGTCTCTCAGTCTGTCCGTGCCCGCCGTCACGTTGTCTCATCCCGTGACCTTCCTTCTTGCCCGCGACGCCGAGAGTATAAGAGCAGCTGCCCCCGGACGCCAGGAGAGAGGCTCCGATTTCTTCTGTCGAGTTACGTGCTCTCCCGTCTCTCACTTCGGTCGACCTGAGCGCCCGCTCTTTTGCGATGTTAGAATAAACCAGTTGTTCTGTTACCAGTCGACTCATGCTTTGCCGGGACCTTCGGATGCTTCCAGTGCCCCAGGCCGCCAGGCCAACGCTACCCTTGGGGCTTGCGACCCATTTGCAACAACGGGCGTCAGCACTGAGGTTCCAACAACTCGTGTCAGCGCTCAGATCCCAACAGCTGGTTGCCAGCGGTGAGATCGCGACAACGGAGGCCAGCAGCGAAGAGATGCGGTTGACTGTATGCTGAGCAGCACAACGACCATCCGGGAGCAGTGCAACGAGCCCTGTGTGATGACTGGTTGCCTGCAGCGGAACGACTGCGCTGAATTCTTGGCTGCGAGGTTTGGTGAGTGCGGGACTTTCTTCTTCTGAGTTTTGCCAGGCTTTTGTTAGTGTCAGAAACAGCTGGTAATTGTGGTTGTCGTTGCTGCCGGGTTAGTTTGCGGCAAGACAATAGTATGCAGTAGAGAAAGCAGCATTCAGAACAGCCATGGATTTGAAGTCGTTGCGCAAACCGAAATTGCTGGAGCTTGCAAGAGAGTTGGGTCTGGATGTCTCAGACAAACTCAGAAAACCGGAACTGCTAAGGGCTATTCTTGAGTTAGAAGCTGAGGATGACGAGCTGTCGGAATGCCTTGAGACAATTGAGGAGAGGAAGACTCAAAAAGAGCAAAAAGAGAAAGACGAGCGTGAACGAAAAGAGCTAAAAGAGAAAGAAAAGGAGGAGCGCGACCGTCAACACGCTTTGGAAATGAAGCGTCTCGAGATAGAGATGGAACGCGCTCGTAATGGAAGTCAGGCACACGGTGCAGGAGAACGAGTATTGTTCAAAATGACTGACCTGATGCGGCCGTTTAAGCTTGGAGAGGACATTGGTTTGTTCCTGGTTAACTTTGAGCGAACGTGCGAGAAGCAGGGGTTCTCTCGGGAAACGTGGCCACAGCGCTTGCTCACTTTGTTACCCGGCGAGGCGGCCGACGTAGTCGCTCGCTTGAAGAGAGAGGAGGCAGAGGATTTCGAGAAAGTGAAATCGAGTCTGCTAAAAAAGTACAGGCTGTCAGCGGAGGCGTTCCGTCGGAAGTTCCGGGAAAATGAGAAAGGCAGAAGTGAGTCGTATACAGAGTTTGCCTACAGGCTAATGTCAAACATGCAGGAGTGGCTCAAAGAAGAGAAAGCATTTGGTGACCACGAGAAAGTTCTGCAGTGTTTCGGGCTGGAACAGTTTTATAGTCGGTTACCTGAGAACGTGCGGTACTGGGTCTTGGATAGGCCAGACGTTAGTACGGTGGCTAGAGCCGCTGAGCTAGCCGAGGAGTTTGTAACGCGTCGGGCTCGCGGAGCTAAGGACGGTCAAAAGGGTGAATTTGGCTCCAAGTTTGAGAGGCCGAAGTTCACGCCCATGAGAGCAAAGGGGGACACACGTAGTGCGGATGCGAGTGAAAGCAGTCCGACCGAACGTAAGGAGACGGCGGCAACCGAAGCCGAACGCAGAAAGCGGTTCGAGGCGAGGCAAGCGCGCGTGTGTTATACGTGTCAGAAGCCGGGTCACTTTTCGGCGCAGTGTCCAGAAACAAAAACAAAAGTCGTGTTTTTGTCATTATGCAGCACTGACGAGAACATGAAGCTTCTCGAGCCTTACATGCGAGACCTCCTCGTGAACGGGAAAGAGTGCCGAGTGCTTCGCGATTCCGCAGCTACAATGGATGTAGTTCACCCCTCTTACGTAGAACCCGATATGTTCACGGGCGAGTGTGCATGGATCAAGCAAGCCGTGGAAGCTCATAGCGTGTGTCTGCCCGTAGCAAAAGTGCTTATTGAAGGACCTTTCGGAGCGCTTGAGACGGAGGCCGCAGTGTCATCTATGCTGCCCCCCCAGTACCCGTACCTATTTTCGAACAGGTCCGATCACCTCCTGCGCGAGAAGGGGCTTTTGTTTGGTGAGGCTAGCGTTCAGGCCTTAACCAGATCGAAAGTTCGGGAGCTCGCTGCAAAGGCGGTAGTTGCGGGGCCGACGTTGTCGAACAATGAAAAAGGGTCAGAGGCGCAGCAAGCTGATATTCAGAGCACGCCCGAACGGAATAAAATTGAGCCTGTAGCGTTAAAGGCACCAGATATTGGAGAGGAAATGCCCGACACGGGAAAGTTAGAAGAGCTCTCTCCGGATTTGCTCATCGCGCCTACGTCAGACGGACTTAACAGGTTGCTAAAAGTCAGCCGGTCGGCTTTGATAGCCGAGCAAAAGAAGGATGGCAGCCTAGAAAACATACGCTGCATTGTCAAGGAAGGTATCGCCAAGAAAAATGCTCGCTTTGTGGAAAGAGGTGGGGTCCTGTACCGGAAGTATCTAGACCGCAGAGGAGTGGAGTTCGATCAGCTGATCGTGCCTCAGTGCTACCGTCAGGATCTGTTGCGCTTGTCGCATGGGGGTTCGTGGTCCGGACACCTAGGAGTTAAGAAAACTAAGGACCGTCTCTTGCAGGAGTACTATTGGCCAGGGTGTTTTCGGGACGCAGACCACTTTGTGAAGACATGTGACACCTGTCAGCGGGTGGGCAAACCAGGGGACAAATCGAGGGCGCCGTTGAAGTTGGTACCTATCATTACGGAGCCTTTTAGACGGCTCGTTATTGATACAGTGGGACCTCTGCCGGTAACAACCACGGGGTACAGACACATTTTGACTGTGATCTGCCCAGCGACAAAGTTCCCTGAAGCAGTACCGCTTAAGGAACTCAGCTCAGTTGAGATAGTCAATGCACTACTGTCTATATTTGCGCGAGTTGGCTTTCCTGCGGAAATCCAATCAGATCAGGGCACAGTGTTTACGAGCGCTTTGACGACAGCCTTTCTCGAAAGGTGTGGGGTAAAGCTGTTAGACAGCTCAGTGTACCACCCACAGTCGAATTCCGTTGAGAAGCTCCACTCCGTCATGAAGCGCGTGTGGAGAGCATTGTGGTTTGCACAACAAACTGACTGGGAGCTGTGTCTGCCTGGGGTGACGTTGGCATTAAAGACCGCGCCGCATGCGGCTACGGGGTTTTCGCCAGCTGAGCTAGTGTACGGTCGCCCGCTGCGATCTCCGCTTCGCATGCTTCGAGACGGATCACTGCCCTCTCCAATGGCTGCAGACTATCTCTTCCACAAATGGCCGCCTCCTGCGCTGGAGCCTCGCTTTGCAACAATATTCCTTTGAGGTGCGTTACAAAAATGGGAGTCTCAACGCTAACGCCGATGGCTTAAGTCGAAGCCCCTAACGTGGGAATCAGCCTCAAAATTGTTTGTTACTGATGTTTTTCTTCCTGAGGCAGGATTTTTAACATATTGCTTTTGTGTAGTGTTTCAAAGTGATGATGTGCTTTCTAGTGCAATTTTCCGATTTGTGGACGCGTTCTGAGTGCTGCTAAACTACTGTAAGGAACTAGGCAGTAGTATAAAAGGGGAAAGAGCCTGGCAGGGCTTAGTGAGGGTTGTGCCGTGCTTGCTGACTGAGCGGTTGAGTTTCGGCGTAGTTCTAACGCTTGCCGGGAACGAGAACAAAAATGTCAACTCTCCCGAAGTCACTTTGCAGTGTTCTGTGTGATCCTGAACGAGAGAACGAGGCCTTCTCTGTGCGCTGCGCTCAAGAAACGCCGAAGGACGACCGACTTCGGTTATGAGCATCATCAAGCGACATCCCTCCGGACAGCGGATGCAGTCCCCTGACCATCGGGATCTCCTTCCCCCGGCGGGGCGGTCTGTTACGTTTCGCCTACGACGCGCGGTATAGCCGGCGCGGATGCAACGGACGCCGGGGCTTCGTTCAAAGCGGCGGACATTTTGGCCCGTTCGGAGCTCCCGCAAAGCTTCCCCGCCAAGCGCGTCTAGGCGTGTTTCAGTGCCACGTGTCTTCGTGTGTGCGTGTGTGTGTGTGTGCCCACGCTTGTCAAAGCGCGGCAGCCGGGGAGAGGAGCTCCCCAAGTGTGAAGCGAGGAGGTCTGATCGGCGCCGGGTTGGCGATGCGTCACTACACTCGTCTCAACGTGTCTCTCAGTCTGTCCGTGCCCGCCGTCACGTGGTCTCATCCCGTGACCTTCCTTCTTGCCCGCGACGCCGAGAGTATAAGAGCAGCTGCCCCCGGACGCCAGGAGAGAGGCTCCGATTTCTTCTGTCGAGTTACGTGCTCTCCCGTCTCACTTCGGTCGACCTGACCGCACGCTCTTTTGCGATGTTAGAATAAACCAGTTGTTCTGTTACCAGTCGACTCATGCTTTGCCGGGACCTTCGGATGCTTCCAGTGCCCCAGGCCGCCAGGCCAACGGTACCCTTGGGGCTTGCGACCCATTTGCAACAACGGGCGTCAGCACTGAGGTTCCAACAACTCGTGCCAGCGGTGCGATTACAACACGGGGTTTACTTTTCTCTTCTTTCTTTTCTTTTTTTTTTGCATTTAACATTCACTGACATGCAGCCGCCGTGGCCAACAGTGGGACCCACGATTTCGTGCCCAGCAGAAGTACGCCATAGCCATGCGCTGTGCGACAACGGCGGGTTACGAGAGTCCGTCCACGCAATAATGACTAGAAAATCACGCTTTCTGTCATAATCAATATTGCAAAGACAAACTTGCGCAAGAATTCACTATTTACTTGTACTGTGACAGGGGCCTATGGTGGGGGGTGGGGGGGAGCACACCGAGCACGCCCCCCACCCGCCGGAAATTAGTGTGTGCCAGAAAACCTGAACTGAAACGGCATGCGACAGCACTCGCCTGCCACCTTCCCTCTCCTTCCCTACTCCCCCGCCCCCATGCCACCATAACGAAAATTCTTCGCTACGCCAAGATCCCACAGATGAGATGAATATTTACAATTATTATTAGGGTTATAATTATATTCGAGTGCTGATTGCCGTGCTATCGTTTGCTAACGAAGCTTTCCCTCAAGTCTAAATATTTTAAGGCAGTTTGTCGTGTGCGTATCATGGCCACGCACGCTTATATCGCCTTCCGTTTCTCTACCACGGGATGCGCTTTAAAACCACGGCGCTGTAATTTTGCTTCAGAGACTTTCCTTCCCTCCCTTCTTCTCCACCCTTAAACTGGCTCTCTTAACTACTACACACAGAACAAAGCAACAGCGCGCGCATTAGATCCCATAGATGAGATGAATATTTACAATTAGTATTAGGGTTATAATTATATTCGAGTGCTGATTGGTGTGCTATCGTTTGTTACCGAAGCTTTCCCTCAAGTCTAAATATTTTAAGGCAGTTGTCGTGTGCGTAGCATGGCTACGCACGCTTATATCGCATTCCGTTTCTCTACCACGGGTGCGCTTTAAAACCACGGCGCTGCAGTTTTTGCTTTTCTTTTCTTTCTTCTTCTCCGCCCTTAAACTGGCTCTCTTAACTATACTACACGCAGAGACAAAGCAACAGCGCGCGCATGCGATCCCATAGATGAGATGAATATATATATATATATATACATATAGAAAACTATCAGTCATAGCTCTCGTAGTATAGCCCTCTGGGCCGTTTCCTTCTTTTTTTTTTCGAAAGTAGTCCTATTAGGGTTATTATAATTACACGAAGGTATTTCGCCCTCATCAGCAGCAGTCCTTGGTATAATTATTCTGGCGGCTAGCTTCCCACGCTATGCGTGCCGCCATCGCACCTGGTTAAGCTTTTCCTAGACGCTAGAGTTATGCTTTGTCCGCGCAACCTTGAGCGATCGGAAAGCGCGTTTCCCCCTCTTGGCCGGCGGAGAAGGGATGCTTCGTTCCGGCCGCGAAGCTCTCCACAT
Organism: Dermacentor andersoni; assembly: GCF_023375885.2. Taxonomy (NCBI): domain Eukaryota; kingdom Metazoa; phylum Arthropoda; class Arachnida; order Ixodida; family Ixodidae; genus Dermacentor; species Dermacentor andersoni. The sequence goes on from NC_092821.1 coordinate 96,790,495, forward strand.
CTCTGTAAGGTGCCTTGGGGTGGTCCCGTGCTGAAGATGCCCTCTCGGTGAGCGCATATTTCCCCCTCATCTTTTAAGAGGTTCAATACATACAACCATTTGTCTCGCAAACCAGATTTTTTTAATGGGAATTTTCCACGTCTCAGTAATTTCTCTCGTCGTATTCGAGTGCTGATTGCCGTGTTATAGTTTGTTAACGAAACTTTCCCTCAAGTCTAAATATTTTAAGGCAGTTTGTCGTGTGCGTATCATGGCCACGCACGCTTATATCGCCTTCCGTTTCTCTACAACGGTTGCGCTTTAAAACCACGACGCGGCAAGTTTGTTTCAGAGACTATCCTTTCCTTCCCACTTCTCCGCCCTTAAACTGGCTCTCTCAACTACTACACGCAGAGACAAAGCAACAGCGCGCGCATTAGATCCCATAGATGAGATGAATATTTACAATTATTATTAGGGTTATAATTGTATACGAGTGCTGATTGCCGTGCTATCGATTGCTAACGAAACTTTCCCTCAAGTCTAAATATTTTAAGGCAGTTTGTCGTGTGCGTATCATGGCCACGCACGCTTATATCGCCTTCCGTTTCTCTACCACGGTTGCGCTTTAAAACCACGACGCTGCAAGTTTGCTTCAGAGACTATCCTTTCCTTCCCACTTCTCCGCCCTTAAACTGGCTCTCTCAACTACTACACGCAGAGACAAAGCAACAGCGCGCGCATTAGATCCCATAGATGAGATGAATATTTACAATTATTATTAGGGTTATAATTATATTCGAGTGCTGATTGCCGTGCTATCGTTTGCTAACGAAGCTTTCCCTCAAGTCTAAATATTTTAAGGCAGTTTGTCGTGTGCGTATCATGGCCACGCACGCTTATATCGCCTTCCGTTTCTCTACCACGGGATGCGCTTTAAAACCACGGCGCTGTAATTTTGCTTCAGAGACTTTCCTTCCCTCCCTTCTTCTCCACCCATAAACTGGCTCTCTTAACTACTACACACAGAACAAAGCAACAGCGCGCGCATTAGATCCCATAGATGAGATGAATATTTACAATTAGTATTAGGGTTATAATTATATTCGAGTGCTGATTGGTGTGCTATCGTTTGTTACCGAAGCTTTCCCTCAAGTCTAAATATTTTAAGGCAGTTGTCGTGTGCGTATCATGGCTACGCACGCTTATATCGCATTCCGTTTCTCTACCACGGGTGCGCTTTAAAACCACGGCGCTGCAGTTTTTGCTTTTCTTTTCTTTCTTCTTCTCCGCCCTTAAACTGGCTCTCTTAACTATACTACACGCAGAGACAAAGCAACAGCGCGCGCATGCGATCCCATAGATGAGATGAATATATATATATATATATATATACATATAGAAAACTATCAGTCGTAGCTCTCGTAGTATAGCCCTCTGGGCCGTTTCCTTCTTTTTTTTTTCGAAAGTAGTCCTATTAGGGTTATTATAATTACACGAAGGTATTTCGCCCTCATCAGCAGCAGTCCTTGGTATAATTATTCTGGCGGCTAGCTTCCCACGCTATGCGTGCCGCCATCGCACCTGGTTAAGCTTTTCCTAGACGCTAGAGTTATGCTTTGTCCGCGCAACCTTGAGCGATCGGAAAGCGCGTTTCCCCCTCTTGGCCGGCGGAGAAGGGATGCTTCGTTCCGGCCGCGAAGCTCTCCACATCTCTGTAAGGTGCCTTGGGGTGGTCCCGTGCTGAAGATGCCCTCTCGGTGAGCGCATATTTCCCCCTCATCTTTTAAGAGGTTCAATACATACAACCATTTCTCTCGCAAACCAGATTTTTTTTAATGGGAATTTTCCACGTCTCAGTAATTTCTCTCGTCGTATTCGAGTGCTGATTGCCGTGTTATAGTTTGTTAACGAAACTTTCCCTCAAGTCTAAATATTTTAAGGCAGTTTGTCGTGTGCGTATCATGGCCACGCACGCTTATATCGCCTTCCGTTTCTCTACCACGGTTGCGCTTTAAAACCACGACGCTGCAAGTTTGCTTCAGAGACTATCCTTTCCTTCCCACTTCTCCGCCCTTAAACTGGCTCTCTCAACTACTACACGCAGAGACAAAGCAACAGCGCGCGCATTAGATCCCATAGATGAGATGAATATTTACAATTATTATTAGGGTTATAATTATATTCGAGTGCTGATTGCCGTGCTATCGTTTGCTAACGAAGCTTTCCCTCAAGTCTAAATATTTTAAGGCAGTTTGTCGTGTGCGTATCATGGCCACGCACGCTTATATCGCCTTCCGTTTCTCTACCACGGGATGCGCTTTAAAACCACGGCGCTGTAATTTTGCTTCAGAGACTTTCCTTCCCTCCCTTCTTCTCCACCCTTAAACTGGCTCTCTTAACTACTACACACAGAACAAAGCAACAGCGCGCGCATTAGATCCCATAGATGAGATGAATATTTACAATTAGTATTAGGGTTATAATTATATTCGAGTGCTGATTGGTGTGCTATCGTTTGTTACCGAAGCTTTCCCTCAAGTCTAAATATTTTAAGGCAGTTGTCGTGTGCGTATCATGGCTACGCACGCTTATATCGCATTCCGTTTCTCTACCACGGGTGCGCTTTAAAACCACGGCACTGCAGTTTTTGCTTTTCTTTTCTTTCTTCTTCTCCGCCCTTAAACTGGCTCTCTTAACTATACTACACGCAGAGACAAAGCAACAGCGCGCGCATGCGATCCCATAGATGAGATGAATATATATATATATATATACATATAGAAAACTATCAGTCATAGCTCTCGTAGTATAGCCCTCTGGGCCGTTTCCTTCTTTTTTTTTCGAAAGTAGTCCTATTAGGGTTATTATAATTACACGAAAGTATTTCGCCCTCATCAGCAGCAGTCCTTGGTATAATTATTCTGGCGGCTAGCTTCCCACGCTATGCGTGCCGCCATCGCACCTGGTTAAGCTTTTCCTAGACGCTAGAGTTATGCTTTGTCCGCGCAACCTTGAGCGATCGGAAAGCGCGTTTCCCCCTCTTGGCCGGCGGAGAAGGGATGCTTCGTTCCGGCCGCGAAGCTCTCCACATCTCTGTAAGGTGCCTTGGGGTGGTCCCGTGCTGAAGATGCCCTCTCGGTGAGCGCATATTTCCCCCTCATCTTTTAAGAGGTTCAATACATACAACCATTTGTCTCGCAAACCAGATTTTTTAATGGGAATTTTCCACGTCTCAGTAATTTCTCTCGTCGTATTCGAGTGCTGATTGCCGTGTTATAGTTTGTTAACGAAACTTTCCCTCAAGTCTAAATATTTTAAGGCAGTTTGTCGTGTGCGTATCATGGCCACGCACGCTTATATCGCCTTCCGTTTCTCTACAACGGTTGCGCTTTAAAACCACGACGCGGCAAGTTTGTTTCAGAGACTATCCTTTCCTTCCCACTTCTCCGCCCTTAAACTGGCTCTCTCAACTACTACACGCAGAGACAAAGCAACAGCGCGCGCATTAGATCCCATAGATGAGATGAATATTTACAATTATTATTAGGGTTATAATTATATACGAGTGCTGATTGCCGTGCTATCGATTGCTAACGAAACTTTCCCTCAAGTCTAAATATTTTAAGGCAGTTTGTCGTGTGCGTATCATGGCCACGCACGCTTATATCGCCTTCCGTTTCTCTACCACGGTTGCGCTTTAAAACCACGACGCTGCAAGTTTGCTTCAGAGACTATCCTTTCCTTCCCACTTCTCCGCCCTTAAACTGGCTCTCTCAACTACTACACGCAGAGACAAAGCAACAGCGCGCGCATTAGATCCCATAGATGAGATGAATATTTACAATTATTATTAGGGTTATAATTATATTCGAGTGCTGATTGCCGTGCTATCGTTTGCTAACGAAGCTTTCCCTCAAGTCTAAATATTTTAAGGCAGTTTGTCGTGTGCGTATCATGGCCACGCACGCTTATATCGCCTTCCGTTTCTCTACCACGGGATGCGCTTTAAAACCACGGCGCTGTAATTTTGCTTCAGAGACTTTCCTTCCCTCCCTTCTTCTCCACCCATAAACTGGCTCTCTTAACTACTACACACAGAACAAAGCAACAGCGCGCGCATTAGATCCCATAGATGAGATGAATATTTACAATTAGTATTAGGGTTATAATTATATTCGAGTGCTGATTGGTGTGCTATCGTTTGTTACCGAAGCTTTCCCTCAAGTCTAAATATTTTAAGGCAGTTGTCGTGTGCGTATCATGGCTACGCACGCTTATATCGCATTCCGTTTCTCTACCACGGGTGCGCTTTAAAACCACGGCGCTGCAGTTTTTGCTTTTCTTTTCTTTCTTCTTCTCCGCCCTTAAACTGGCTCTCTTAACTATACTACACGCAGAGACAAAGCAACAGCGCGCGCATGCGATCCCATAGATGAGATGAATATATATATATATATATATATACATATAGAAAACTATCAGTCGTAGCTCTCGTAGTATAGCCCTCTGGGCCGTTTCCTTCTTTTTTTTTTTCGAAAGTAGTCCTATTAGGGTTATTATAATTACACGAAGGTATTTCGCCCTCATCAGCAGCAGTCCTTGGTATAATTATTCTGGCGGCTAGCTTCCCACGCTATGCGTGCCGCCATCGCACCTGGTTAAGCTTTTCCTAGACGCTAGAGTTATGCTTTGTCCGCGCAACCTTGAGCGATCGGAAAGCGCGTTTCCCCCTCTTGGCCGGCGGAGAAGGGATGCTTCGTTCCGGCCGCGAAGCTCTCCACATCTCTGTAAGGTGCCTTGGGGTGGTCCCGTGCTGAAGATGCCCTCTCGGTGAGCGCATATTTCCCCCTCATCTTTTAAGAGGTTCAATACATACAACCATTTCTCTCGCAAACCAGATTTTTTTTAATGGGAATTTTCCACGTCTCAGTAATTTCTCTCGTCGTATTCGAGTGCTGATTGCCGTGTTATAGTTTGTTAACGAAACTTTCCCTCAAGTCTAAATATTTTAAGGCAGTTTGTCGTGTGCGTATCATGGCCACGCACGCTTATATCGCCTTCCGTTTCTCTACCACGGTTGCGCTTTAAAACCACGACGCTGCAAGTTTGCTTCAGAGACTATCCTTTCCTTCCCACTTCTCCGCCCTTAAACTGGCTCTCTCAACTACTACACGCAGAGACAAAGCAACAGCGCGCGCATTAGATCCCATAGATGAGATGAATATTTACAATTATTATTAGGGTTATAATTATATTCGAGTGCTGATTGCCGTGCTATCGTTTGCTAACGAAGCTTTCCCTCAAGTCTAAATATTTTAAGGCAGTTTGTCGTGTGCGTATCATGGCCACGCACGCTTATATCGCCTTCCGTTTCTCTACCACGGGATGCGCTTTAAAACCACGGCGCTGTAATTTTGCTTCAGAGACTTTCCTTCCCTCCCTTCTTCTCCACCCTTAAACTGGCTCTCTTAACTACTACACACAGAACAAAGCAACAGCGCGCGCATTAGATCCCATAGATGAGATGAATATTTACAATTAGTATTAGGGTTATAATTATATTCGAGTGCTGATTGGTGTGCTATCGTTTGTTACCGAAGCTTTCCCTCAAGTCTAAATATTTTAAGGCAGTTGTCGTGTGCGTATCATGGCTACGCACGCTTATATCGCATTCCGTTTCTCTACCACGGGTGCGCTTTAAAACCACGGCGCTGCAGTTTTTGCTTTTCTTTTCTTTCTTCTTCTCCGCCCTTAAACTGGCTCTCTTAACTATACTACACGCAGAGACAAAGCAACAGCGCGCGCATGCGATCCCATAGATGAGATGAATATATATATATATATATACATATAGAAAACTATCAGTCATAGCTCTCGTAGTATAGCCCTCTGGGCCGTTTCCTTCTTTTTTTTTTCGAAAGTAGTCCTATTAGGGTTATTATAATTACACGAAAGTATTTCGCCCTCATCAGCAGCAGTCCTTGGTATAATTATTCTGGCGGCTAGCTTCCCACGCTATGCGTGCCGCCATCGCACCTGGTTAAGCTTTTCCTAGACGCTAGAGTTATGCTTTGTCCGCGCAACCTTGAGCGATCGGAAAGCGCGTTTCCCCCTCTTGGCCGGCGGAGAAGGGATGCTTCGTTCCGGCCGCGAAGCTCTCCACATCTCTGTAAGGTGCCTTGGGGTGGTCCCGTGCTGAAGATGCCCTCTCGGTGAGCGCATATTTCCCCCTCATCTTTTAAGAGGTTCAATACATACAACCATTTGTCTCGCAAACCAGATTTTTTAATGGGAATTTTCCACGTCTCAGTAATTTCTCTCGTCGTATTCGAGTGCTGATTGCCGTGTTATAGTTTGTTAACGAAACTTTCCCTCAAGTCTAAATATTTTAAGGCAGTTTGTCGTGTGCGTATCATGGCCACGCACGCTTATATCGCCTTCCGTTTCTCTACAACGGTTGCGCTTTAAAACCACGACGCGGCAAGTTTGTTTCAGAGACTATCCTTTCCTTCCCACTTCTCCGCCCTTAAACTGGCTCTCTCAACTACTACACGCAGAGACAAAGCAACAGCGCGCGCATTAGATCCCATAGATGAGATGAATATTTACAATTATTATTAGGGTTATAATTATATACGAGTGCTGATTGCCGTGCTATCGATTGCTAACGAAACTTTCCCTCAAGTCTAAATATTTTAAGGCAGTTTGTCGTGTGCGTATCATGGCCACGCACGCTTATATCGCCTTCCGTTTCTCTACCACGGTTGCGCTTTAAAACCACGACGCTGCAAGTTTGCTTCAGAGACTATCCTTTCCTTCCCACTTCTCCGCCCTTAAACTGGCTCTCTCAACTACTACACGCAGAGACAAAGCAACAGCGCGCGCATTAGATCCCATAGATGAGATGAATATTTACAATTATTATTAGGGTTATAATTATATTCGAGTGCTGATTGCCGTGCTATCGTTTGCTAACGAAGCTTTCCCTCAAGTCTAAATATTTTAAGGCAGTTTGTCGTGTGCGTATCATGGCCACGCACGCTTATATCGCCTTCCGTTTCTCTACCACGGGATGCGCTTTAAAACCACGGCGCTGTAATTTTGCTTCAGAGACTTTCCTTCCCTCCCTTCTTCTCCACCCTTAAACTGGCTCTCTTAACTACTACACACAGAACAAAGCAACAGCGCGCGCATTAGATCCCATAGATGAGATGAATATTTACAATTAGTATTAGGGTTATAATTATATTCGAGTGCTGATTGGTGTGCTATCGTTTGTTACCGAAGCTTTCCCTCAAGTCTAAATATTTTAAGGCAGTTGTCGTGTGCGTATCATGGCTACGCACGCTTATATCGCATTCCGTTTCTCTACCACGGGTGCGCTTTAAAACCACGGCGCTGCAGTTTTTGCTTTTCTTTTCTTTCTTCTTCTCCGCCCTTAAACTGGCTCTCTTAACTATACTACACGCAGAGACAAAGCAACAGCGCGCGCATGCGATCCCATAGATGAGATGAATATATATATATATATATATACATATAGAAAACTATCAGTCATAGCTCTCGTAGTATAGCCCTCTGGGCCGTTTCCTTCTTTTTTTTTCGAAAGTAGTCCTATTAGGGTTATTATAATTACACGAAGGTATTTCGCCCTCATCAGCAGCAGTCCTTGGTATAATTATTCTGGCGGCTAGCTTCCCACGCTATGCGTGCCGCCATCGCACCTGGTTAAGCTTTTCCTAGACGCTAGAGTTATGCTTTGTCCGCGCAACCTTGAGCGATCGGAAAGCGCGTTTCCCCCTCTTGGCCGGCGGAGAAGGGATGCTTCGTTCCGGCCGCGAAGCTCTCCACATCTCTGTAAGGTGCCTTGGGGTGGTCCCGTGCTGAAGATGCCCTCTCGGTGAGCGCATATTTCCCCCTCATCTTTTAAGAGGTTCAATACATACAACCATTTGTCTCGCAAACCAGATTTTTTTCATGGGAATTTTCCACGTCTCAGTAATTTCTCTCGTCGTATTCGAGTGCTGATTGCCGTGTTATAGTTTGTTTACGAAGCTTTCCCTCAAGTCTAAATATCTTAAGGCAGTTTTCCTAGCCTCTAAAGCCGCTCGAGTTCGCTCTTCTCCTCGAGCGGCCATTTTTCCTAGAAAGTATGCCTTCCAACCACTCGCAAAAACCGGCTATCGCGGACAACATGAGTCTCTTTCCACGTAAGTGTGAGGCTCGGAGCAGGAGCTGTGGCGCTTGAAAGTAGCCTGGGGCCTGACGAACCAACCGACTGAGCTATCTTTCCGGGCAACATCGAAGGGTCACGAGTTCAAATCACCTGTTATGTTCCTTTTTTTTTTCGCCCCATTTCTTTTTTTTCTTTCTTTTAATGCCTTGTCCTTTATTTTATCACTGTACGGGAACCCTCCTAAAAAAAAAAAAAAAAAGAACGATATATATCTTCAAATATGTATGGCCTCACACTCACATGTGCAGGTCATGAATACCAGGTTCTGTAGCCGAGTGCCATCCATGCGGTATGACCAAGCTCAGATTGGTCCACCTTGACTGACCAAATAGGGCACCACTGTAGGTTAAATGAGGCGTACAACTCCTGCGGGACCCGCCGTGGTTGCTCAGTGGTTATGGTGTTAGACTGCTGAGCACGAGGTCGCGGGATCGGACCCCGACCACGGCGGCCGCATTTCGATGGGGGCGAAATGCGAAAACACCCGTGTACTTAGAATTAGGTGCACGTTAAAGAACCCCAGGTGGTCGAAATTTTCGGAGTCCTCCACTACGGCGTGCATAATCAGAAAGTGGTTTTGTCACGTACAACCCCATAAATTAAATTTTAATTTAACTCCTACGGGGACGGTAGAGTAGCCGTCTCCAGTGCAAGAGGACCGTGATTCAAATCACGGTGCCGCGCTATTCTCCACCGGAAAAAAAAAAAAACCGTGTGTTGAGAAAATTGCACAAACAGGCCTGGAGTGCGGCCTGATCCCGGTGACCAGAACCGGTAACGCACTCTCTCACCAGAGCAGGATTGGCCACCCTGGTGCAGTACTTGGCCACAACCTCCTATATGAATACAACAATCGAACCCCGGCCCTCAGTCCCCAGCAGCCGCGAAGCAACTGACCACGGCGGCGGTCAGATCTGTGACGCTGCAGAGGGTGCTAAGAATACCTGGCTCCGGACAGGCCGCCATTGGAATCTGAACCTGGCAACGTTTAACGTTAGAACGCTATCTAGTGAGGCGAGTCTAGCAGTGTTATTGGAGGAATTAGAGGGTAGTAAATGGGATATAATAGGGCTCAGTGAGGTTAGGAGGACAAAAGAAGCATATACAGTGCTAAAAAGCGGGCATGTACTGTGTTACCGGGGCTTAGCGGAGAGACGAGAACTAGGAGTCGGATTCCTGATTAATAAGGAAATAGCTGGTAACATACAGGAATTCTATAGCATTAACGAGAGGGTGGCATGTCTTGTTGTGAAACTTAATAAGAGGTACAAAATGAAGGTTGTACAGGTCTACGCTCCTACATCTAGTCATGATGACCAGGAAGTCGAAAGCTTTTATGAAGACGTAGAATCGGCGATGAGTAAAGTCAAAACAAAATACACTATACTGATGGGCGACTTCAATGCCAGGGTAGGCAAGAAGCAAGCTGGAGACAAGTCAGTGGGGGAATATGGCATAGGCTCTAGGAATAGCAGAGGAGAATTATTAGTAGAGTTTGCAGAACAGAATAATATGCGGATAATGAATACCTTTTTCCGCAAGCGGGTTAGCCGAAAGTGGACGTGGAGGAGCCCGAATGGTGAGACTAGAAATGAAATCGACTTCATACTCTGCGCGAACCCTGGCATCATTCAAGATGTAGACGTGCTCGGCAAGGTACGCTGCAGTGACCACAGGATGGTAAGAACTCGAATTAGCCTAGACTTGAGGAGGGAACGAAAGAAACTGGTACACAAGAAGCCAATCAATGAGTTAGCGGTAAGAGGGAAACTAGAGGAATTCCGGATCAAACTACAGAACAGGTATTCGGCTTTAACTCAGGAAGAGGACCTTAGTGTTGAAGCAATGAACGACAACCTCATGGGCATCATTAAGGAGTGCGCAATAGAAGTCGGTGGTAACGCCGTTAGACAGGAAACCAGTAAGCTATCGCAGGAGACGAAAGATCTGATCAAGAAACGCCAATGTATGAAAGCCTCTAATCCTACAGCTAGAATAGAACTGGCAGAACTTTCTAAGTTAATCAACAAGCGTAAGACAGCGGACATCAGGAACTATAATATGGATAGAATTGAACAGTCTCTCAGGAACGGAGGAAGCCTAAAAACAGTGAAGAAGAAACTAGGAATAGGCAAGAACCAGATGTGTGCGTTAAGAGACAAAGCCGGCAATATCGTTACTAATATGGATGAGATAGTTCAAGTGGCTGAGGAGTTCTATAGAGATTTATACAGTACCAGTGGCACCCACGACGATAGTGGAAGAGAGAATAGCCTAGAGGAATTCGAAATCTCACAGGTAACGCCAGAAGAAGTAAAGAAAGCCTTAGGAGCTATGCAAAGGGGGAAGGCAGCTGGGGAGGATCAGGTAACAGCAGATTTGTTGAAGGATGGTGGTCAGATTGTTCTAGAGAAACTGGCCACCCTGTATACGCAATGCCTCATAACCTCGAGCGTACCGGAATCTTGGAAGAACGCAAACATAATCCTAATCCATAAGAAAGGGGACGCCAAAGACTTGAAAAATTATAGACCGATCAGCTTACTGTCCGTTGCCTACAAAGTATTTACTAAGGTAATCGCAAATAGAATCAGGAACACCTTAGACTTCTGTCAACCAAAGGACCAGGCAGGATTCCGTAAAGGCTACTCAACAATAGACCATATTCACACTATCAATCAAGTGATAGAGAAATGTGCAGAATATAACCAACCCTTATATATAGCTTTCATTGATTACGAGAAAGCGTTTGATTCAGTCGAAACCTCAGCAGTCATGGAGGCATTACGGAATCAGGGTGTAGATGAGCCATATGTAAAAATACTGGAAGATATCTATAGCGGCTCCACAGCCACCGTAGTCCTCCACAAAGAAAGCAACAAAATCCCTATAAAGAAAGGCGTCAGACAGGGAGATACGATATCTCCAATGCTATTCACAGCATGTTTACAGGAGGTATTCAGAGGCCTGGAGTGGGAAGAATTGGGGATAAAAGTTGATGGAGAATACCTTAGCAACTTGCGATTCGCTGATGATATTGCCTTGCTTAGTAACTCAGGAGACCAATTGCAATGCATGCTCACTGACCTGGAGAGGCAAAGCGGAAGGGTGGGTCTGAAAATTAATCTGCAGAAAACTAAAGTACTGTTTAACAGTCTCGGAAGAGAACAGCAGTTTACGATAGGTAGCGAAACACTGGAAGTGGTAAGGGAATACATCTACTTAGGGCAGGTAGTGACCACGGATCCGGATCATGAGACTGAAATAACCAGAAGAATAAGAATGGGTTGGGGTGCGTTTGGCAGGCATTCTCAAATCATGAACAGTAGGTTGCCACTATCCCTCAAAAGGAAAGTGTACAACAGCTGTGTGTTACCAGTACTCACATATGGGGCAGAAACCTGGAGGCTTACGAAAAGGGTTCTGCTGAAATTGAGGACGACGCAACGAGCTATGGAAAGAAGAATGATGGGTGTAACGCTAAGGGATAAGAAAAGAGCAGATTGGGTGAGGCAACAAACGCGGGTAAACGACATCTTAGTTGAAATCAAGAAAAAGAAATGGGCATGGGCCGGACATGTAATGAGGAGGGAAGATAACCGATGGTCACTAAGAGCTACGGACTGGATTCCAAGGGAAGGAAAGCGTAGCAGGGGGCGGCAGAAAGTTAGGTGGGCAGATGACATTAAGACGTTTGCAGGGACAACATGGCCACAATTAGTACATGACCGGGGTAGTTGGAGAAGTATGGGAGAGGCCTTTGCCCTGCAGTGGGCGTAACTAGGCTGATGATGATGATGATGATGATATATGCTGAACAACTTCATTTCAAAATTGCATCAGGAGTTCATTGACTGCTGCTTTCGATAAGACGCCTCTTGAAAACATGACAAAGGCAATACGGGCAATCCACAACTATACCCACAGCACGGTAGCCACCTGGGTTGAGCCTGGCTAACCTCCTTGCCTGTGCTTTGTCAATTATATATATATATATATCCATAGCCAATGAGGCTCCGCGTAGGTGATGATATGTTTCGATCATTACAAGAAATTGTCATGTGAAATCCTCATGACGGGTGCGCAATAAATAACGCGTCCATGAACTTACCAATTAATAAAAGTCTTATTTATAGGTTTTAAAAAGGCGCAGTTGGCGCTTTAAATGGACAGTAGCAAGTTTGCGGTGGTATTGAATTAATGAAGTGGCACAAGCACTTGGTCGGAGCTTATTTTTGCCTGTAATGGAGACAGTGTTATTCGCGAGGTGACGTCATCCCCGCTCGTGTACACAACAGGACGAAAGTACACCGCTCCAGAGAGAACGCACTGCGTAAGATATACCGGGGAGGAATGCGCTAAGGCGTAGGATCATACATTTAAAAGACACGTGTTGTAAGAAGCAGCAAAAAAAAGAGAGCTTACTTCCTCAGTAAACTAAGTACGCCTAGCGTGGCTTTTTCATCGCTCTTTGTTACCTAAAGCTGTCGCGATAACCGCAGTGAAACATAAGCAGGATACTTCGTGAGAAAAATGAGAAAGCATGAAAGTAATGACAGCACAAGAACTTGAAGAAAAATACATTGTGTTAAAAAAACGCGGCTTGCTATACATGTTTTTAAATTATTATTAGTTCGACTTGCCAAGCGGCATAACGTCAGTATTAAACTAAATGTAAGCATGCATACCCGTTTCACAGAGATATTGCAACAGTGACTTATAGGACGGGTTGTCCATGATCCGTCTTTCATAGTCTTGAGCTTGATAACTGTTCGATTTCACACCTTTAAGTACACTTTCTCGAATTGCCTTTGTCCCTGGCCACGTCAACCAAAGCAAATGGCGGGCATCCACTGCAGACGCCGGAACAGAGCACTTCGGACACTGGACAATGTCTTCGTGTGATTGACAGCAAACACGAGGGGTGGCTGATGTAAGGGCCGCCTCAGCCCGAAGACTGCGGGCAGAGACTTCCTCCGCCCGAGAGAGATTGTGAAGAAGGGAGCAGACGCGCAGGGGGATTCTTGGTACACACGAGTCATCGTTATTCGCCGTCATTGTGCGATGCTGATGCGCATGCGCCGTCCGCTCTGTATTCACTGTGGTGTTATGAAGAGAAAACGTTCTCTCTGTATACCAGCCACGACAGCAGTCTTCGTGAGTGGACACGGCAGTGTAGAGAGGCGAGGTGATCCAGAGCTGTGGTGCTCGCTGTCCCGTTTACCACACGACGCTGTGAATGAAGCCACGCCATGTGCTCACTCAGTGTGGAGTCCATGGCGAAGAGAGTAGGCGTTGAGATATGTCAGGTTGACCTGCAATAGCGGCACCCATGCCACGTGTTCCGGAAGGCGGAAAGGTGCACTGGGCATGGTATGGTCTCGGTCAGCTGAAATAAAACAACAAGCGAAAAGCAGTTGAGAGAAACGTGTCGGAGACACCCTGAGAAATCACTTGTGAGAACTATATGCTATAGGCGCGAGGCACAAACTACGTAACGTAAAACCTGTCTGCATTGCCCCTCTTCGTTTTCTGCCAATTTTCCACTCAGCGCAGTGTTCACAAGACAACATACTGTCTGCACTAAAAGAAGTTGCTACTTTCCATTAATACAGTGAGCGCTTTATTAGGCCGGAAAATTTTTCACAGGGTCTAGTTCTTTCATAAGATTCGCATGTCGTGCTCATTTTAAAGCAATACCAACCCCGATCGGTGTTGTGATAAAACGACTCCACGTAAAGCAATGCGCAATACAGCAAGAACGGTCAAGGTTCCTGGGTGCAGACTTTAGACTTGAGTCATCTATGCCAATTATATTGTCTTTGGGCGGCGTCAAGGAGAACTGCAAAGAGAAAGACGTTACAGAGAGTGTTAGGGGGATACCAGTACCGCATTGAACTGAGTGCACAAGGACACTTGTGCACTCAGGTGAAATGAGAGGGAGACAGAATTAATAAAAGCATGACAGTAGACGGGGGAGGGGGACTAACAGAAAGGCTTTGAATATAGCCTTGAGAGACTGCTGTACAAGCCACCTCAATACACAGGATTCCACAGTGAAAAAGTACTGCTCCTACAGTTATCAGTTACTGGACAACAATGAATAAAGAAATATGACGGTAATGACTGCAACGAAAAGCTGTCTGTGTTGGTCGCGCTGGACCGGTTATGTCACAAAGACAGTGTTAAGCCGGTATCACAGGTACAGCCAACCACAAAATTTTACGGAACGCGAAATATGAGAAAACGCTGAATATCTGCACAGCCTGAAAACGCAGCCTATAGTATTCGCATTTACAGCCTCTACCAGCACATGTGAAGAACATTGTGACACTCGGTTTTGCTGACTGCTGTTACAGGCTGCTCGGAAATTGAACGTTTTCCCTTATCCCGTGGTCCGTTGACTGTACATGCCACGACAAGAGACTGTGTTGGCCCTACCTGCGACAACTGACAACTCAAAAGCCACAACGGGGGCGCAGCACCAAAAAAAAATAATAAAGGCGGAGTGGAAAGTACGTTACCGGGCGAACAAATAAAGGAACTATTTGGTATATGTTTACAGTATCTGCAATAGCGACAACATAGGTCAATTGCAGTTTGAGCGTAGGATGGTCATTGTGCCATTAAGCTCGTAAGCCGTTGGGGATATAGTGAGATTCCGGAACTTGCAGGTTCCGCAATTTAGTTGATCGGTGCCAGTGTGGAGGAGTTTTTTGAAGCGGACACGCAATTTGCCTGCGCCTCCCACAGCCTCCCATATCTGACCAGCCTATATCCGACCGGTACAGATCTTGGTGTCACCCGCGCGTCTACCCTATAGCGGGTCACGTGGGCAGAGGAGAGAGGGGAACTATTTAGTGTACAAAGTCGCTCAGTTCCAGGCACTTTTTCTCCAGAAATAATAGTCGTTTTTTTTTTCCACAACCAGATGCGAGCTGACGCCGACGCCAACGCCTACATGCGGTTTCCGGCGATGTTAAAGGCTAAGCTGCGTTACCGGAACAATACTTCATTCTGTCATTCTGTCAGCCTATAGAATTTTCTTTCTAGAATACCTTTCTCACACATACATACTTTTTTTTTAATTGTGCACTCTTAAAAGATCTTCCTTGGCTGAGCTACTTGCGTATATAAGCTGCACCGATGGTGAAGGTACCACGTGGTGGTTCAACCGAGCCCGTATAATTAACGCAGTTTCACTGAACGCCGTTGCATGGAAGAAATCTCATTGAAAGTTCAGTATGCATTTACACTTTAGCGTTAGAGATGCAATTACCAAATTTCTATAGAATTATTCATTTGTTGTTCGATAATACAAATACCTGACATTCATCACTGGCGCGGCAGGTACGACATCGCAGAAAGTGTTATTCTGCATTTTTTAAAGACGGCTGAATGCAAGCATGCTCGCGTACCGAGTTTTCGGTGCATGTTAAAGAACTTCAAGTGGCGAAGATTAATCTGGAGCCGTCCCCTATATACGGTGATCCTCAAAAAAAAAATGTACAGTTTCGGGACGTTAAACATAAAAAAAATTTAATTATGGAGTTTTACGTGCCAAAACCACTTTCTGATTATGAGGCACGCCATAGTGGAGGACTCCGGAAATTTCGACCACCTGGGGTTCTTTAACGTGCACCTAAATCTAAGTACACGGGTGTTTTCGCATTTCGCCCCCATCGAAATGCGGCAGCCGCGGCCGGGATTCGATCCCGCGACCTCGTGCTCAGCAGCCCAACACCACAGCCACTGAGCAACCACGGCGGGTGGACGTTAAACTCTGTTTCATTATCTTCCGAATGCTCATTATCCTTGCGCCTAATTAATTTTAATCCGGCGCCGCTTACCTTCAGGTTCGCTCAGACGTCCGTATCCCAAGAGCTCGAGGACAAGCGATCAGCGAGAACGCTGCGCTGGCACGCACCACTTACCTAAGCAGCGGCAAGCGAAGCGGAGCAGTTGCTTCCCCGTCGTACACGACGAGGAGAACGCCGTGGAGTGTGCCCTGGTCTTTGTCGTTTTGCTGCCGAACTAGCTAGACCACTTGCCGGTCGTGTCCCTACAACAAAGATTCATAAGAAACACGTGAAACAAACGTAGCGCTCTCTATGCCGTTCCTCGGCGTGCGTTCAGAATGTTATCGGAAAAGAACGCGAGCAACGTTCAGCTAGCAGTACGGTATAATATTATATATTCTTACTTTGATCTATCGCGCATGCGTGGCCTCGGGATACGCGTGAAGAGCGAAAAAAAAAGAAGCACGCGGACTAATCGCACGTGGTTAAATTTTACGGGATGGAGTATCTATACGCTTATCTGTCACGTATCGTGGTTCTCTTTACGCACAAATATATGAGAACTGTAAACCAGGGCAAACGTAAAAGGTGACGGCGTAACTTACAACTATACCCCTCGTAAAGAATAACTGTGTTTTGAACAGTTCGGCTATGCTTTAGACCGATAAATCGGGCTCGAACACTATTGGGGGCGAGCTCCACCACTGGAAAAGCTGGCGCCGCCGTCGGCGTGACGTGGCATGAGGAATCACATGAACACAGCGGCCGCGTCGTCTCCTTCGGAAGCGCCGAACCCAGACGAAAATGGGAGGTCAATTTCGAGCTGGGAAAGGGTTTTCCAGCTTCATTTCCAGCGGGATTTTTTAATACCAGCTGGAATGAAGGTTTTTCAGCTGGAAATGCTGCTGGTAATCACATGATCCAGCTGGGCCAGTTTCCAGCTGGAAAATGATCGCTAGACTGGATGGGCTGCCAGCTGAAGCTGGAAACAGCTAGGAATGTTTCCAGCTGGACGATAGTTCAGCTGCCTGCTGGAAATGCTCAATCACAGAATGTGGATGGAAAATAATATTCAGGTGGATGACTGTACTACAGGGCAAAAGGGTAAATGAAGCTCTGGAAAGTCCTGTACTGAATAGAATTCTTACTTTTAAAATGACTATGGCAAAGAGCTGCACAATATTCAGATGAAGGCATGCAGCATCAAAAGCTCAGAGGATTTTGGTTTCATTAAAAAATAAAACAACTGCCTGGTTTTAGTTTGCAGCGAATTGTGAAAAAGTGAGTATGTTTGCATTCCCTAGTACACGTTAGCAAACTTGAAAGCTAGGCAAGGCTTAGCACCTTTTCTGACATCCTGAAAGTTTTCTTTTTGTTTCTAATACACAATTATTTTTGTGTTCTGATGGGCTTGTTGTGCCTTGCACAGGAAATTCAAGAGTTGTGAGAGTCAAACATTTTAGACCAAGTTTTTGGTTCCAGGCTCATATTTTACTGTCCTGCTCTTCTGTTTGCTTATAGGCAACAGAAATGATTAAGGTAGAAAATTGCATTGTAATTCATTTTCAAGACAATAGTATTTAATACAGGACTGACTTCATTCTATATGATGTGCTTCAGTACATATATGTCAGAACATATATGTTCAGGAATATATGTCCCTTCAGCACATATGTGGATATATGCTTTTAGTGTGCAACACTACCTAAAATATAATCTCTTGAAAGAAAATAATAAAATTGGTCGTATGAACAATTTTTTATTGCAATTGACAGGCAAAAATATGTGTGGGAAATGACACCTTATAAATGGAACTAGCGAACAGCTTGAAGTATGTCTGTTCAAAGCATACAGAATGGCTGCGACACACATTTTGCAACTTATTAGGGGGATCAGTAAATGGCAGGACAAAAAAGGACAACATACGGATGGAACCATGTGTTGTTCTTTTTCTGAACTCGTCTATCAGCGCTCCATCTAATAAGTTTGAAGATTTGCCAACATGCTTATTTTCAACCATTCGGTATATTGTACAATGTTCATTTCCAAGGTGTGCATGATACAATAATAAAAATGATAGCTAGTGCATTCGCTTTGTCCTAGTTTCACTGGTTGCACCATATTCAACATTTTTCAGTTTCAGCATTTACATTAGGGGATCACTTCCAGCTGCATGAATGACTCGCTGATTACTTGTAGGTTGGAACCTGCACACTTGCTCGAGAATGTGTGTATACACAGGAGCACAAGTCAACACAACAACACAATGCCATGCCCTTGCAAAGTTTTCTTTGTGCAGCAATCTACGAAGCCATAAACTATAAGAAAAATTGCTGTCCCTTGCTGCATAGTATTGATGACAGTGCGAGTCTCACAGCAGTGAACATTACTATGTTTTACATAGGTTCTGAAAAGTCACTAACTTTTAAACATGCAACCTTTTCGATTGAGCAGACACAGTGCAGACAATCGTTATTCGTTTATATATATATATATATATATATATATATATATATATATATAGAGAGAGAGAGAGAGAGAGAAACAGGTAAATGCAGCTTCAAACAAATATGTGCACTGCTTTCTACAAAAGGACTAGAAGCAGATTAGATGCTTTGTTTCCACAAGTATCTCGTGGTCATGTAATGTGCTGAAGGCAGCCTGAAAGTGCTTGCAAAATGAGGTACGTTTAATGAAACATTGACTAAAATCCAGCTTTATCATGTCAGCAGTTTGTAAATTGAAGGTTTAGCAGAACAAAAACTTCAGTGAGTTTTAAGGTTCCGTGAAGGTACTTCGAATCGTAAGAAAAAGACAACTATACATCAAAGGTAAACCACACAGGATGAGCGCTCATCCTGTTGCACTCATTTAGTCTTTTTTACCTAATTGTGTAGTTGTTTATGCTTCAAAGTAAGGTTACTGCAGAAAAAAGAACGAGTCACGTAATATCAGGCTGCATGCACAGATGAATTGAACATGTGACTAAATGTCTTGAATCATGAGCTTATGAGACATGCAGGAATATTAATTGTATAGTTCGTACACTTGAAAACTACATGACTCAGAATCGAACACATCAATGTAGAAAAATTGCTTAAACTGCTGACAATGCAGGAGAATGCTCGGATAGGATTACTTTTATATGAAAATAATCCTAAATTATTACACATAGTTGTGGCTTATTGAATCACAATGTAGTACCAATGAGTGCATCTGTTCTTTATAATCAAGCCAAAAGACAAAGGCATAACACTGGTATACATATAGTCACCTTAAGTAATTTGCACATACCTGCTTGTACAAAGCCTGCATGATATTCAATATTTTCATAATAGAAGTGTAACATTGAAGTTCTTGCAACATCATACAACCACAACATACAGAAAAAGACAGTTAAATAAGTCTCGCAAGTGCTGTGGCCATCTATGCTAAAGCAAAGCATCTGACTTGCTAGGCTGTCAGAAACAGACTGACGGATACCCTGTATGCAGCTTGTCTTATGCAGCACGACTTGGATGAAAAGTATCCTGCTACGTGTAGTAAGAGATATATTGCTATCTCAAGTACAATACACCAGCACAATAAGGAAGTGCTTCACATGCATGCGGCAAACAGAGGAAGGAAAACTTTTCATCTCTCAAACACCTGCTTACAAGTGGTTTCGTTGATGCATCATGGAGACTGCAATTAAAAGATGTCAAGCCCCGTCAGAAGTACAAAACAAAACACAAATAAAGCAAAAGAGTACTTGCAAGCACAAGGCATTACTGAAGATGACTAATTTTTATTTGATTCATGACTGCTTCCTATCTAAGGTTTTCATAAACCTTTCTAGTTTCACTTGACAGCAGCTGCTGGGTGTTACGCCTTGAACCTACTTGGTCGGTACTGAAGTTAGTTCAACATCATATAGCATCTCAAAGAGCTAGTGATCGCGAAAAATAAACTCATGAGGTTATATACTCAGCTGGCAGCACATGTAACTATAGCCTAACTAGCAGATCACCAAATTGGATTTCTTAATTTGTTACCCTGTCCTGACCAATATTTTACATATGGCAACATCTTTCTAAGAATGAAGAGAACCTTATGCCTACTGGAGCACTGATGGACCAGTGTTCGAAGTCTACCACTGTACACTTTATTTTAATTTTTTACGCTATCTGGCTGGACAAGAATAAACCTGGGGCCAATCCTAATGCTTCACATTAAAAACTTTGGTGCCAGAATTTTTATTGTGAGCTATTAGGTAATCAAAACCATTAATAAAAGTTTACTAAATCGCCAAAGTACTCGTGGTTATTAAAACAAAAATATATGCATGGTCGTATCTGTGCGACAATCTTGAGCAGACATTCATCACCTCGTTTTTTTTGCGTTCTTAATGTGCTCACTTGGTAGGGCAGAGTCAACAGTATACTTCAGAAATAATAAAGAAGTGTTCTCCAGATGGTTCTCTGGAGCAGAATATTCTTTGTACCCTGGCATAAGTGCCATCTGGAAAAACAATAGCACTGCTATTTGTTTTGACATGTTTGCTGTACCGCTCTGATGCAATTACAGTGCCCCCAACCTTCATCCTACGAAATTCAACTATTTGCTTTCGCTGTAGTTCTGTATGGGCCACGGTGTAGGAATAATTTAGGTGCTGACACTCGCCGCTCCCCGTAGAGAGAACGCGCGGGCAGATTGTGTTCGCAGATGACCTTGAATCGGCGGTAGTTTTCGCCGCAAGGGTACAGATGGCGCTGTAGTATGGGAGCCCAGGGGCCCGCGCTGCCCGCTCGGGTGCGTTCAGAAATTTTCACGCCACGCGCGGGGTGAATACACGTGGTATAGGTGCAGAAGTGTACTTGCTGAAACTCGTGTGTGTGTGTGTGTGTGTGTGAAGGCTTCTCCGGATTCTCGAAAAGTGTTTGGTTGTGCCTGTCAGTCCTGTGAGTGCATTGTTCGGCTGATTGGTATTCTGCTGGGATTCACTCAACGTATACCACGCCGCGTCATGTGACGCCGAGTGCAATTAGTTGCGCTCAGGCTTGCTGCGCTTCAAAATGGGCAAGAAGTGCTTTGTACCGAATTGCAAGTCGGGGTATCGGACATGCACGGAGCGTGTGTCGCTTTTCAAGGCTCCGCGTGAACCCGAACGTTTAGAAAAGTGGCGACGGGCGATTCCGAGAGCAGACAGAGTTTTGCAGCCTACCGACCACGTGTGCGCGAAGCACTTCCCGAATGAAGTGATCTCTGCAACATATCACGCGGAATACAAGGGGAACGTCCTTCTGCACGCACAAAAAAAGCCGGTGCTCTCACCCGACGCTGTGCCTAGCATTTTCCCGAATTGCCCAGGATACTTGACTGTGCAGCAAAAAACGAGAAAACCTCCGCAGAAACGGCAGGCTCTGCCGCCGACTTCTCAGAAGCCTAAGAAGCAAGGACAGCCAGAAGCGTCGAATGCTTCTGAAGAGCTACACCTGGCCGTTGAAAATACACCAAGTTTATTGCTGGTTGACACAACGAGTTCAAAATATTCTGATGCCGAATCAACAGACGCGCCTTGTAAGAGGCCACGCTTGGATTTCAGCAGCGTCGCGCCCCCTCCACGTGAAGAAAAGGATCCTTTTCAACACGATACTGACACATTGAGTGGCACATGCACTGCCGACGCACCTAGTCACACAGCTGAAAAGGTAATTTCCTGTTTTAAATTCAGGTGGCATTCCTCCAGCCGCTTCACCTAAGCTCACTAGGCGCAACAAATCATGATATTGTTCTACAATACCTACTGAGCGGAAATTATCGTAAATACGATACGGTTGCTGCAGCCGTGTTTTCTTCCCTTCAGTATATTTATTTGATTATAATTAATTAGCCAGGATCTCATTGGACATCTAAGAGCACAGTGTGCTAGTAATCGCATAAGCTTTGCTCACTATTAGGTGCCATCCGGAAAGTGCACATTCATTTATTTAATTTCAGCGCCGTTCAGGCGTTAAAGAAGAGGTTGGTAACAGGAAAATTTTAGATTAATAAGAAATAATAAAATAGTAAGAAACATATAACACCGACTTGTTAAGAGAAGTA
Source organism: Dermacentor andersoni (assembly GCF_023375885.2). NCBI lineage: Eukaryota > Metazoa > Arthropoda > Arachnida > Ixodida > Ixodidae > Dermacentor > Dermacentor andersoni. Next base: position 96,812,596 of record NC_092821.1, read on the forward strand.
ATGACATAATATAGATGACGTAAACGAAACTTTGGCTTAGTTCGGACGGCAGAAACATTCCTAATTCTATCATTTCTTTTCATTCAGCAACAAGTTTCTTCCTCATCTCAAAAAACTACGGAGCAAGAGAGAAGTCATGGACCAACGCAAGAGCAGCGACCCACCGAGTCCCTGTTCCTCCAGGACGGAGGACAGCAAATGACAATTTCCGCTCTGTCAGGCTGTGCTTCCAGCCTTAAACTCCCAAGTGAAGCCTGGGCAGTCCAAGTTTCTGACAGATTTGGGGTTAAATCTGTTGTTTTCAGTGAGCTAGAATTGCCGAAAGAGAGTAACCAGGCGCCTTTTCATAGAAAAGTACTAGAAGTAACCACATCACATAATGACTCCTTGTCAGTGAAATGTTTTGTTTATGGCCGTTTTGTTAACGTACAGACCATAAGTTCTGGTTTGCCCATGAATTCCCTAGCTGATATAGAGTGTGCAGTACGGGTCTTTCATGAAATGCATGTGTGTGCAGGTGGTCCCAGTGGTGAAATGTACAATAATATACGCCCAGAGTGCGCATATATTGACAAATGTGGAACCTGGCGGCACAACCGTTGCCTACTAGTGACAGAGAGTACAAGTTGCAATGCATGTGCTAAGTTAAAAGATGTACTTCGTATTCATGCTGCACGAAAGAAAAAGAATTCTCAACTGAACCACATTCGCATTCCGGCCAGTCCATCGAAAAAAACACGCATTGAAATGTTGCGGCGCGCCAGGATTGCCTGCTACAAGTCAAAAGTGCGGCTTCAAAAACAAAAACATAATCTTGAACAAGAATTGGCTAACTGCAAATCAAAACTACTAGAAATCAGTAATGAAACACTCGAACGCCTTTCCAGAGAAGCAAACCTTCCTGAAGCGCAAAAGCTGGTGTTGAAAGAGTGTGTAGCTGCAGGCAAAGCTCGCTCAAAAAACGGTAGAAGATACTCAGATGACTGGATCTTGCTCTGCCTTCTCCTCCATATTAGGTCACCTGGAGGATACAGATTCTTGATGGAGAGTGAAATTCTCGCCTTGCCTTCAGTACGAACAATACACCGCTACATCTCATTGGTGGGCTTTAAAACAGGCTTTGATAGTAAGTTCTTCATAGCCTTAAAAAAGAAACTTGAAAAGAAAGATGACTTCAAGCGGCACGGTATTATCATCTTTGATGAGATGCAAGTCCGTAAAAGTAAGGCTGTCAACTCAAAGACAATGACCTACGTCGGTCTGGCATCAGAGACGGAAAACAGTACCGAGCTTGCAGACCATGCTCTTGTTTTTATGTTCTGCCCTTTTGGTGAAAGTTATGCTCAGCCATTAGGTGTTTTTGCAGCAAAAGGTGCCACGAGGGGTACTATTCTTGCACAGTTGCTCCTTCAGGCAATTTTACTTATGGAGGAAGCTGGAGCAAAAATTCATGGGTTTGTTTGTGATGGAGCTTCGACAAACAGGACTATGTGGCGAACACTGGGTATAAGTGGGTCACTAGAAGCCTGCCGGAACTCCTTCACACATCCAAGCGACCCCACACGAAAAGTTTTTGCATTTTCTGATGCTCCACACCTCTTTAAATGCATCAGAAACCGTCTTTTGCAACAAAGGTACCTGAAAAAGGAGGGACGTTGGATTAGGTGGGAGGACTATGCAGCAGTTTATAAAGAAGACCAAGCGAATGTTGGAGCTTTGAAGGTGTGTCCAAAAATAACACATTCCCACATTTATCCAAGCAACTGTGAAAAGATGCGGGTAAAGCTTGCCACGCAAGTGTTCAGTCGCTCGATGGCAGCAGGTATTGAATTTTACAGAAACCGTGGTGTGCGCAGTCTGGGAGACACTGAAGCCACGCAAGAATTCACATTGTTTCTTAATAATCTTTTCGATGCCTTGAACCGGCGGTTTCCTCATGAAGGTGTCACAAAGCAGGGCTCTGACCTAGGCATTCTGTCACGTGGGGTAGAATGGTTGGATAACTGGGAAAAAGAGCTGCAGAGTGGAAATATCACGAAAGATATGTTCCTGACAAAAAGCACTTCTGAAGGGCTCCGAGTTACCTTGAGATCAACTAAAGAGCTTTGTGAGGTTCTTTTGCATCAGTACGAGTTCAGATACGTTCTTACAAATAAAATGAATCAAGATCCGATCGAAAGATTCTTTGGCAAGATAAGACTTGCTGGAAGCCAGAATGACCATCCTTCAATGCCAACATTTATGCAACTGTACAATACAATGTCCATTTACAGCCTTCTGAGGCCTCCCAAGTTTGGCAATTGCTGCGTGGTCGATGAGAAGCCATTACTAGACGCATCAGACTTCAGAGCCCTGATCGAACTAGGCAGTGCAAGCAACTCTTCGCCTGGCTTCATTGATCAGCTAAAAGAAAAGCTTGATAAACTGATTCTTGTTGAGGACTGGGAATGTGAGGATGTTATCACAGTAAACGGAAAGGATACAGCGCAAGTCGTTGACTGCATACTTTACTATGTGGTTGGATTCTTGAGCCGAAAGTTGATGAAAGCCACCACGTGCGATTGTTGCCGGTCTGCTTTTACCATTCCGCAAAACAGCTCTGCTGAAGCATCCCTGACCAACACAAAGAGCAGGGGTGGACTGTTGCACCCCAACGCGAATCTCTTTGAGCTGTTGAGAGTAGCTGAGGAGCACTTTGCAAAAAATGCCGACAGTCAGTCTGTATACTGGGAAACGGTGGAGCATGTGCTTGACACAAAGACCTTGACTTTTCCATGTGCTCAGCACAAAGAAGAGGTCATTGCACAAATTCTGCACTATTTCTTAACCATGAGAATGAGGCAGAACTGCAAAGCTGCAACCATGAACTTGAAAAAACAAGCTCAAGAGAAAAAAAAGCTTGCGAAACTTTGTTCATCCTGAATCGTGTTGCCAAGTTTACAGAATGTACTAATTTTGTTAGATTTTTTGTGAATGTATGTATTAAACAGTTTGTGCCATGCAATGTATAGTTTTGTAACAGAATAAATTATATGTTCAGCCCCCCTTTCAGCATGCCATTCCTAATATTCTACACAAATGTAAGAGCACTGTACACACCACCACTACTTCAGGTCGGACATTTTTTTTTCTAATATAAGAGCGCGCATTGTTCTCTTGAAATGACAGAGTAGAATAGAAAAATTATGCCCATTCATGGGCAACTAGCGCAAGATATACTGCTTTGAGAGTTGCGATGGATTTAGCCGTGTGACATGCCCTTCATCAAGCTGTACTGCACACGGCTTGCAGTACTGGCGCAAAGTATAACCGCCATCGCCTTAACACTGAGCAGAAGCCTGCGTAGGGGTCGCGTGTCGAGCGAAGTTTGTAACGAAGTACATGTGTAAGCTAGAGGTGCAATGGTTCAAGGTGCTTTGAGGACGTTTATTTTGTAAAGAGGAAGATGAGCAGCGGCGGCAGCCGCACCGCCAGCGCACAGCGCGAGATTGCTGGGTTGACGACCGAAGCTCGGAACGGCATTTTGGCTAGCTGTCCTTACGCTATTTCCCCGAAAATCCGGCTACAATTTATTTATTTTTGCTTTAATTAGCTAACATTGGCGGGCGCAACTAGAAAATACGATTGATACACTGGCTTCAACGTATGCTAGATACCAGATCTATAATAAAAACGTCGTCGAGAAATCAGTTGCACATTCATTTAGATAATCAGTCTTGTTACTGCAGAATCCCGGTGTATTCATGCCTGTGCATACTTTTCTATATACCCCGATATCGAGCTCGACAAACGAGCAACGCTTAGCATCGATAACCTACGCAGCGCAAATCCGAGAGCCTCCACCTACTAGCGCCACCTGTCGCCGGGAAACGGAAACAGCGCCGGCGGCGAACACAACCAGGACGGTGCGCCGGCCGCAGTGTCAACACCTAAATTATTCTTACACCGTGGTATGGGCAGAAAAATCATCATGAACTGTCTCGGGTTTGCCTAGAGAAGTAATGTTTTTCAAGCATTCTTTTGCAGCACTTTCTTTGATCAGCGAAAGTGCATAGTTGCTTGCACGTGCTTTCAGGGCTAACAGACTGCTGCGCAAAAGAAGCCTGCTAGCAATCTGCAAGGCCACTCCATTTGCAGATGTTATTAGCTTCAAGAGCCTGCCCATATTTGTTTCAAATGAGAAACAAGAATGTGCCCACAGAGGTCCAAACAAAACAACAGACATTGTGCGTCATATTGCTCCGGCCGTACAAAAATTCCACACCAACGACAAACTCTGTAAGTAGTGCGCTGAGGTCTACATCTGCACGTGAAATAGAATCCTTTAGCAAGATGAATACACCTGATGCAAGAACGCTCCAGTGAGTCATATACTTGTCCTCAAGCACACCAGTGAGACAAGGTACACTGTAATAAAGCAACCAGTACTGCCATTCTGAGGCCTTCCAATATTTTTTAACCTGCAGCGGTCGTGGCTGACGGCTAACACATACAGGCATTCTTATTTCACCAAGCCGTTCATTTATAACCCTCACAGTAGAGGGCATGTCACAGTAATAATCTTCTCCTGTATCAGAGAGCCACAATTCTGTCAACTGTCTTGCGACACCAAGTAGAACACAATGCATGTAATCTGGGCACCATGACCAAGCAGGGCTAAAACATGACAAGTTAATAAGTGGAGATGGGCCCTTGACTCCATGTACAGTATTGCCAGTACGACAAGCCGCCTTCATGTCCACCAAAGTTTCTTCGTCAGTGCGATCAGGGTAGAGCTGATCCAAGCAGTATTTGATAGTACCTGTTAAAAGAATCAAAAGTATACACACAGCAAGTTTAATTTACTGTAACTGAATCCCACTTCCCTCTACACTGATCCATACTAGAGGGAAAATGTGCCGAATACTCAACCACATAGACTGGCACATTTTTTGCAATGGTAGCATGTATTCTAACTGGTCCAGCTTTCACCACTACAAAAGAGCCAAGAGTGGCATATGACTTGCTTTGTGCATTGGTCCCTGGATGGTAGCACCAGCTACAACCAAAGTAACCGTTGAACTGGACAATTTGTTGCATTGCAGCTCTGGCAGGTGCATCTGCACAGCAGCATATCCAGAAAACCTGCAGAATAATGGAATATCATGTGAATATATACTCAAGAGTTGTGTCGTAAATGTGTTCAAATTTTCTGTCCGGGATCATTTACCTTGGAGCGTACTTGTGTGCCACCAAGTGTCCACGTGATACCAGTTGCATTTAGCTGCTCCAGTTTATGCACAAATGCCTGCAGCAGCACTGGCATATTTGGATGCTGATGCCCATACCACAGGAGTGGTGCCATTACTTTGCTCCAACACAGTCGGGGTGGTAATTCATTTAAAATTATTTGCACAGGCCATATGTTGTACTTTGACGACTCGAACACATGACTGCCATCCCTGTTCACAGTCAATGTTAAATCATGAGTAGCCATCCCAACCTTTTCACGTGCAGTGCGGCATTGATGGCCATCCAAGATGTCAGTCATTAAGCCATTACTGCTCTGTGGCCGGCTGAGGTTTGCTGCTAGCGCAGTGTTGGTTGTCTTGCTAGAAAGAATTGCCATCAGCTGCTTCTCAATTGGCAAAGTTACAAAAAAGCTGCCTGTGCGCACAAGATCACGGCCTACATATTTTGTGTTGCAGACTGTACATTTGACTTCAAGTTTTTGACGCTGCTCTAGGCATCCCGTTGTTTTTGCAAGCAGATGCTTGCAATCTGCGCAGTAAAAATGGAAAATCACATCCTTCATGCCAATTCCACAAAAATTCCTAAAGAGGTATTTGCTTTCTGGAAAACATTTCTTCTCCAAGAGGTTGTTGAAAGGCTTCTGAATCTCTTCAATTGCAGCCCAGGATAGGCCAAATTTAATTGCCCAGTCCAACAGCAGCATATAGGCATCTCCTCGAGTGACTGTTCCACCTTCAATTAATGGTTCACAGAGTTCATCAGCATCTAAATCTTTCGGATCACCGCTCGGACACGCACTATTTTCGCCCGGCAAACAGTCTTCGTCCGCGGACACCGGTTGTGAGCAAGATGCATCTGAAGTTGCGTGTTTACCATCACTAAAGTCACTGCAGGCTTCATCACTGTCCTTCTCTCGGGTTAAGTCTGTGTTTGTAGACTCATCACAGATTTGGTCCTCGAGAGAGTTTGCTGGCGATGTTGGCGATCTCGTTGATGTCATAGGCGACTTGTGACCTTTTGGTGTTCGCGGAGCGGCGCCAAGTGGATGGTGAAGGAGCCACTTTGTTGACTTCGGCATGATGCTGCTTGATCCAGGGTCGAGATAGACTTTACGCCTTTTTCGCGGTGCCATTTGGTATCCAAGGCAAGCACAGCTATGTAATCGCGAACGAGATACAGCTCTTGATCCACGGACAAACAGACTGTCGAGAGCGCGGACCACATGTGCATGGACTAAAATCTACCACAACCTTTTGGGCTGCAGCACTATACCCCACACCGCAAATGCTCCGCAATCGTGCCATTTACAAACTCTTTTGGTAAAGAGTGATATATTGTTTATAAATGAATAATATAGAATAATACATGTTAAGAAGTATGAACAAATACCCTTTATTAAAAATGCACTACCGTTTTACTTTACGCACATGCGCGATCTATATGTTGGCGTTCAAAACCCTCCGCAGAGCTCCAGAGCGTGAGAAGGCCAATTAGTGTTCCTTCGCAGTCCGAGCATCTGAGCGCGTGGTCCGAGTGTCGTTTGGCTTCGTGGTGCCACGTTGTTTGTGTTGTGGATCGTTTCGCACGCGTGCGCGATGTTTGCTCTTGCGCGATTTGTTGAAGACAAGACAGACAAACGATATGTTATACCGGTAACCGATGTCAAGAACTTCCATCCCGAAAATGAATTGGATTTTGACAATACGATGCCTTACGACGCCTATTGGCTGGACGAAGACAACGAGAAGAACAGTGGCGTATACGTCGTACGGATTCTCAAGCTCGCAGGTAAATACTTTGTTATAGTGCCCTGCTGATTAAAAAAAAGGTGCAGTTGACAGAATTGTGATATCGTTTTTCATTGCCGAGTTAGAGTGCCGAGAAAACCAAACTTCATAGTTTGGTTTTCTCAAAATTCTCAATTTTCGACAATTTTAAATAAACAATTGACAACCTCAGTAAAATATTAGAAACCAACAGTCACTAGATATTAGGTTTTGCTTTTAAGTGCAATAAATCTCGACAAATTTGATGCAATGGTTGTCGAGAAAAACGAATTATCCTTTTACATGTATTTAGATAGGAGCACCGGAGCTAAAAGTTAGCGGCAGCGACTTTTCTGAAAATTACTGCCTGTCGGTTGAGTGTATTAGAATAAGGATACTGTCTGCGCATAAACTTGTAACAATTTGAGCACGCACTTATAATACTTGTATATTGTTTTAAAGATACGTATTTAAGGGCTCGGCAAATTAATATGGTGCTCGAAACAACATTGCATTTCAAAGTGTGAAGTGTAGGGGAGTGGACATTCAGCTGGCATCTGGCAGGCAGTGCGAGGGGACGTTTTGCGGCGCTTTGACCTCATTAATTGGCGTTATTTCAGCATTAACATTATGGCTTCGAAGAAGCCATCAGAAAACACAAGTTGGTGACAGCGGTGGGTGGGCGAGCGAGCGCCGCTAAAGCCTGGGAAAAAAATCGAGCATGCCAAAGGCACATCGCGGCAAGGCAAGCCTGTGCCACTGACCTTGCAATGGCATGGACCAACTGCCTAGCATGTTAAATAACTGTGCGCTTATACTTGCTACTTGCTACCGCTAGAATGTGATCCTTCTTTGCACGATACCGGCACAGTCTGACGGCGGTGAAATAGCTGCTGCCCACTGAATATGCCCTCGCTTGATCGGGACTCGGATAATTACACTTTTGACAATAAAGCCACGTGTCCGCGGAAATGTATCTATGCTAAATATTTAGGGTTACTAGCGTTTCTTGATATATAATTTTCCAAATATGATGCACTCAATGAAACATGTTTGTTGTTTTATACTCTTTGCAGCCACAAGAGAAGAGATGGCAAGAGAAACAAAAACAAGAGAATGCCCATTCCACCGATCAGGCTGTCAGATGTGGAGGACTTGCCCCTCTCTGAAGGGGATGTGAATGCTAAAAAGAAGAACATAAGACAGGTACATGCATATTTTGCTTTGTCTATACCCAGTAAACACCAGACTACTAAGTTTTCAACAGTGTCACTAATTTCCAGTATTGTCATCCATTATAGCAGGACAAGGCCAAGCAGGCAAATCAGGCTGCATCAAGAAAGTAGCTGTAGGAGGCTGTTCTCCGACAGCACATGACACATGCCTTAAAGAACGTTGACGTTGCTAAGGAGGCTAGGGAGGTTGCTGCACCATTGCCCACACCTCGCACCTCCACCAAACAGTCACGAGGGTCACAAGTATGTAGAAGAGAAACAAGTATCTTCCAGTGTCTGAAAGACCAACACAGCTGTGCAATGTTAACTTCTGACGTACCTTTCTTGTGCTGTGAGGTATTACTGCATTGATGACATGCTAACTTGCAAACACCTCGTCACGATATGCTGGAAGAAGTGGCCATGCACGCAGTCTTTTTTAAACTGATAGCAATGAGCCAGAGAATTGATTCACACCTTATTTTGCTTATGTTGTGTTTGCACTGCATCGTTAAAACCCCATATTGACTGAGATGCACAAGTTTATGCTTTTGCATACATGCTGCAAATGTAGGTTAAGGCATCAGCAGAAAGTGACTTCGTTAAGTGTTGACTTATGCAAAAAGGTATAAAATACAGGTGGGTGACTTAGGTACACTTTGAGGAGCAATTGCTAATGCATAAAAGCTGGCATATGAACCAGTACAGTAGTCAGTATGTGGCACAACGTTGCATACCCTTTTGGCACCCTATTTCTCTCGGCTGTAGCAAAATTTGGGAAACAAATAATTAAGTGAGCAAGAACCTCCAGATACCAGTCATTCCATTTAAGTTCCCACAGTCTTGTGTCTTCACATTTGTAATGGGTACCTGGTATGTGACCATAATTGTTAGGTACCATTGAGTCGCCGTCAACTTGTGACATCATGAATTTGTAAATGCCAATAACGGTAAATCGTTGGGCAACTTGGTAGCAGCACATAGTAATATTTTATGCAGCATGAAAATGGTTTTACGGAAACAAAGAAGTGCAGATGAGAAAAGAGACACACTTTTTCTGCTTTTTTATTCTAGAAAATGATTTGAAAATGAGTGAGTTCTTGGACATTGCACAAACCTTCACCATTAAGAACTATTTTTATTGGCTTCTTTAAACTTACCGCTGTTTCCCTGTGGCCTGAAGAATGTCTTCTAACGATCTCATGTATGAGCAACCTTGTTTTCTCTTACTTTCCGCTTTGGCTAGCATTAATTTGTGCCCCTTGAGACAAACCCACATGGCATGACCAAAATAAGAGGACTTGTTTCAGTACTCTTGCTTTGATAGAACATTTGAAATTTATCTCCCTTATCACCGATAAATCATTTGGCAATCCATGGGATTCTTAAAGCTATATGTCAGTACCAGAGGTCAAAGGAATTTATGATAAGCAATAGTCTGATGCTGTACACTGCAACACATCATCTTTGAGTTCTGGAGTGCCACCACAGTCACACTTTCTTTTTTTTTACATAGCACATGCTATTTGAGTTGTTTTTCTAAAAGAGGGTGTTTCAGCACTAAAATGTGCACACATAAGTGCAATTTTGTTGAACAATACACCAACAAATAGCAAAAACGTCTTGGCATACTGAACGTGATGTGTGAAACTTGATGTTCATTTTAGGATCAGCTTGAAAGTGAAGACACAAACCATGGCCTAGAGAAAAAAAAACAATGGTATTGCTAATGCTTTTTGTGGATGATAAAGGCATCACAATAAACTACGTGGAAGGTCCCCCTGCTACCCAGCTTAGCACCCACGTCTTTGCCAAATATCTTTCTTATTAGTCACTTTGATCAAACATTATGGGTGTAAAGTTACGGCAGTTTGAGAAAATTTGGCACTAACCGACATACAATATAAGGATCCCCAGCAATACTGCTACTACCACAATCTTGGTGCATACCCCAATTTTGTTGTGGGAGTGTTCAAGTTGGAAAAAGTGTGTATGCACTTCATCATAATTAATTTTTTTTTTGCACAGGTCAAAAGGAAGCTGTATGATGAAACCAGCGATTCAACAGACGATGAATCGCTGGTTTCTTCAAAAAAGCTAATAACTGCACGAAAAGATGCAAAATACTGAAAAATGCAGTGCCGCATTGAGCGGGAGCACAATGCATCATTGAAGAAACACATAGAGTTTTTTGAAAAATAACAATAGAGCACAGCTGAACAACTGTAAGCATTACTTCATTTTTATTGTAGTTGAGTGTATTAAATGCTGTCTAACAATGACCGCTTTTCATGTTTTCCTAGTTGCCCAAATACTCGACATGCAGAGAAGCGAGAGATGTGAAGGTAAGCAATCATAAATGCAGCACTGTCAGCTGTAAGGTACCTTATATCCTGTGTTATCAAGTGCTCATCAAAGTGTCACTTCTGAAGCTATGTTCCTGCAACATTTAATAAACCAACTTATTTGCAGTCTTGTGGCAAGTTTGCAGGTGTATTTAACAAGCATTCTCTACAGCATACATTGTGGTTGTGTAGCCAACTATTTTTGTTAAGTATTCTGATAAGAGAGAAGAGAAAGCTTTGCATGGGGAATTACAGCATGGACATTTGTATGGGATAACAGCCGTTAAGCTAAATACCATGAATACATAGTTTTTTTCCAAACAGGCACATCAGCGCAGGTCAAAGTAACTCAAGTGTATAATGGCACGCATAACTCAAAGCCTTTATTACACAGGTGTGAGCCAGCGCCGACTGCAACAGCACTTGTATTGCAGCTGGTCCAACAGCTAGTCTCAAATGGCCACTGGCCGTAAGAGTACTACGTGTACCAGCAATATCACTCATTGCACATTTATGGTGACCAACTGCATATGTATCTCAAACTTTTTATTGCACAGGTGAGAGACGACAAAATTTGGAAGCACCACTAGTGGCACCTGCTACAGAGCAGCCTCAACGAGTGGCTACTTTTATCGAAGACGGTGAATGTACTTGCAACATAATTCAACGAAATTTTGATGTGAACCTATTTTAATTATACTTATTGTTGTCTGTCTCACATTTGCTGCTTTAGCACCAGATTTGCCTGTGCCACATGCCTTAGACGATACGAAAGGATGCCAGCACGGCAACTTTGTGGCCACATCTGATAGACGTGTGAGTATGGTTGTTGCTCACCTTTACCTCAAATTTATCGTTAGCACACAAATTCAAATAAAACTTGTTCTTCAAGCTCTTCACATGGACGTGTTATAAGCAGCAGTTGCCTCTAGTGCTGTAATACTAGTTGACGCTGTATCTAGCAATAAACACCTTTTTTTTCACTTTCTTCGAGTTCCACTTGTCTGGTGGAATTTTCGTCATGCCTGAGCAAGCGGAAAAACTGTTCAGAAATAAAAAGCCAAGCATCCTTGTGAGATACACGGCCCAGGTGATCTGGGGCAATCAACTATTGGCAAAAAGAAGTGTCAGCGGCAGACTCGCACCAACAAAAAGTGGCAGCAGCGAGCAGCCATCCAAGCAGCTGACGCCTGCAAAAGTGGAGGTTGTTTATGGTAGGTACTTATTGCTTAAGGTTTGTTAAAGAGTATGCATTTTTCCAGCTGATCACTGTGATCATTTTCTTGAGATACATTATTCTGATTGTAGATTGTCTGCGGCACTAGGGTCAGATACACAACCAGGACATCGGCGCTGCGGAGCGTGCTCTGCCAAGGACCCTCAGTGAAAAAATTCAACATGTAAAAAGAAAACTTCTCCTTCCACACTGAGAAAGTGCCATCAAGTATTAGAGTACCACTGTAAATATTTTTAAATATACGTACATTCTGTTTTTGACTGCTGGAGTTTTGTCCTCTATGCATATGGCTGAGTGGTTGCTCAAAACAACCAGCTATACGCCCTTCTCCTTGGAAGAAAAGCACTGTATGGAAGCGTGAAACGTAATTGATCCTGTTAAACTTTTTTTCCAGTGAAGAACTGAGCTTGATTTAATTCTGTCTACCAGAAGGACATTTCCAGCTCGGTAGCTGAGACTCCAAGTGGAAATTGCTTCTATTTCAGCTGGAAACGGCCTCGATTCCAGTCATTACAGGAACCCTTTCAAGCTAGATTGAAAGCATTGTCTAGCTGGAACAGGGACACTTCCCAGCTAGAAGAGGAGCAATTTCCAGCTGGATCAGAAGTTCCAATCCCAGCTGGAAAGAGTCATTTCCAACTGGAAAATTTTCCAGCTGGGAAGGATTTCCGGTTCAATAATTCAGCAGGAAGTGGAAATTTTTTCCATCTGGGAAGCGAGCTGAAAACGAAAGTTTAAAGTCCTACCTGCGCTGCGGTTCTGATTAAGTGGTGAGGCTTTACCGCCTTAGGTGTCTGCTTGACAACATTTGAAAGTACTATAAAAGGTAGTGGCTGCCTTTGGAGGCGTGCAGCATGGTATGCTCTGCTCGGTGCCGCAGTGCCGGACGTACGCAACGGAGCCCGGTGTCAGCCTTATTATAGACTTTTAGCGTGTCCGGTATTCGGGCAAGCGCGGGCGGTTTTCCGGTTTAGCGGGGGCGTCAACGTGAGCGGCCAGATTGGTGGCGCCAGCTGGTGGCGCAAAGCTCAACCACACAAACACAGAGCTAATTACTATATTCTGCTTAGCTGCTGGCGTAAATTTTCGACAGTGGCGTAGTCGTGTTCACAATTACGCCGCTGCCAAAAATTTGCACGAGTGGCGAAGCAGGATATGGTGAGTTACTGCAGTTTTAGCTATGCGTTTGTCTGGTTGGACTCTACAACACCAGGCGGCTTCACCGGCCCACGTTTACGCCCCGACCATCCGGTAATCCGCCCAAACCGCTCCCGTTTACCGGAATAGCGTACGAGCTAAAAGTCTAATTCACACGTAGCCGCAGGACAAGAAGCTCCGTGAAGCTTGGCTCGCGAAACTTGGAACCGGCAAACAGCCATCGGCTACAACTCGGGTATGCAGCAAGCACAGACGCGAGGAATATTTCTGCTGCGGCGCCGGGACTGCGATTTTCAGTGAGTAGCAGAAAACGCCCAGTGAGACGTTCGACCGCGCTCCCTGCCCGGCTAATGTCACGACTGTTTGGTCTATGAACTTGTTGATGCTAGACACTGGCAAGTTCACTGAAATGGAAAGGGAGTGGTAAGAAGCACATTCAATAAAGGCATGGCATATGGTCATGTTTGTGTTATGAATTAACGCGCTGGATTACGAAAAAGCAGTGAGAAATCGCCCGCTGACTTCTTACAGTGCGTCGCAACTTTACAAATAATATTGAAACGCCCAAGAATTTAGAAGAAAAAAATATTGAATCGTCGCGACAGCACATCACAGTCGCCGTAGGCGTCGAAGGCCCTTGTTAAAACGAAATTGTGCTTGAGCAGCTCTGGTGACGCCCACGCAACAATGGTTGCTTGTGGACTATTAAGTGCTCATATGGTGCGGCCTAAAGCTCACAGCACAGTGCGAAAACGCTCTCAGTGAAAGCGAAACATTGTGCGCGGACATGCATGTAGACGCGCACTCGGTCGCCGCAAACCCGTGTGATCGCTGCATGCATTGAGGCTTCGTTCTGTTATGGGCCATTTGGGTATACAGGCCGCCACTGTAAGAACATATTTCACATAGTTTGCGCTCAGCGATTGCCGACCTTTCAGGCAAGAAGCCAGTTCGCGAAACTCCATCGCGGCGACCGCGCGCAGTGGCTTTCACTGTACGTATTCGGTAAAGAGATAGCGTCTGTAAACGATTATGTGCTCTCAGTCGGCCCAAGATTATTATTTCGTCAGTAATAAAGTTCCCTCGTTTTGAGAGTACTTACAGAAATGTGCAGGAGAGTTTCCGCGTGGTGTTTTCACTGAGCGCCGTAAGCGAAACCTTTGTGGAGCGCGCCGCGTGATCCCTCATACTACGCAAGGGAGGCGCTTCCGACAGATGGCGACTCCGTAAGTCCTCGCACCCAATACCGAAATGGCAAGAAATACGGGGAAAGTAAAGGAACAACTATGATTTGAATGGTTCGGCTATGCTTTAGACATGTAGATAAATCGGGCTCAAACACTATATACCGAAATGGCGAGAAACACGGGGAAAATAAAAGACGCATAGCCCCGTAGTATCAGGCTTGCACAAAGATGCACGAAGCGAAAGTGCGTGGAACGCATATTCACTCAGACGGAACAGGGCTTGAAGATACACAGGTCATTTATTTAATAAAGGTAGCAGCGACGAACGTGAGTACGTGTGTGCAGGTTCACGTAAGATGCGGTGCAGCCAGCAAATTATATCTCACGGAAAACCGCCATGTAAAAACGTATATGTATATTTGAAGTCTGAAGGAGCACGTTTTTGAAGGTCCTGGCCTTTTGCGCATTCTCGCTTCCGCAGGAGTTTCAAGCGCGTACAAGAAAACCACCAGAGAATGCGCTTGAATCCCTACACTAGCAACAGTGCAGAAGAGATCTCTGTTAATTACTTCCTCACGCCTACGCTGCTCACTAAACGAAAGAAAAAGACATGACGTCATTCTCATAGGGTATTTCGTATATGACAGTAAACAGCGCAGTCATCGTCCATACAAAAAAAAATAATATCGCAAGAAGCACTTCTCTAATTTCTGGCATAATGTGTTGTTTTCTTCCTTCTTTGTAGCAGGTGATTGTATACGTACAGCCGTCTTTATCAAGAAAGGGAGATGACCTTTATTGGTGTTTTTCGCCTGTTGAGTTGTCCGCGATGAAAAAAATTGCTTTGCCCAAGGAAGACAATGCTGCCACAGTGAAGTAGAAATGCGAAACGGTCGTCTGTGGGAAACAGGGAAACCCTCAGGATGTAGATAACATTTCGACAAGGGCACTTGCCTTTGTTCCTGGCGAAGACAATCCTAGCGTTGTCTTCACGCTGAACAATCCCTTCTTGCCCGAACTGTTGATGGTAAGTCAATAACGTCTTGTGTTCCTTCATTGCGCCTCATCGCTCTCGCGGCTTCGGATGTTCAAATTAAAGCGGCACTCGCTTAATGCTCTGCGTGACGGCAAGGAGCTGTCTTCAGTTGGTGCATTTTACTTCAGCATTGTCATTAGGATTAACTAAAGCGGGTTAAATATGCGGCAATGCGTTTTGAAGCATGGCGATTATTTTCACCTTTCCAGCGAACCAACAAAGCACTGAAACCCCCTCCACGTACGACCCACGTGATCTACACGACGTGGGATTACGCTTTGCGCGATCGGCGTTCTTTTTTCGTAAGCCCAGTCTAGTGTCGCGCGAGTGCCGGCCGACCTCACTCGGCAAGAGACGGACCGGGCACACGCACATACTCTGTGAAAGAAGGCACGAAATGATTCGCTTTATTAAAAAACTGCAATGCGCTTGAAGGCGCAAATTTGTTGCACTGAGAATACTTAGGGGCAGTCTAGTATTTCAATGCCTGAAATCGCAGATATTCGAGCCAGCCGCCTGTGGGGCCAGAACAAATGCGGATATGTCTGCAATTTTCCAGACCTGACGATTGCGACTGCTGCTGTCGGGTGGATGAGAACGTTGCTCTGAAAAACGTGGCGGTGCTTTCTCTGGGAACTGAACCTTGTCAGTGGAAAGCGCAACAGAGAGGCCACAATAATGTCACGCGCTTGACTACCACCACGCCGAAGCGAGCGCGTTGAAGCGCTTACTCAGAGCCGCTGAGCTTTTACACGCGAGGTACCCCAAAAGAATTACGCTTTCTGTACGTGAATCACGGTATAACGGACATAATGTAAAAACTTAAACTTTATGAAAAATGCAATGTACTCGGGTGCATTGCGTCCGTTCGGCGCACAGGTGCCATCGTTATTCACTGTAATTTCCGTATGCGTTTCCCGCACTGTCATTGACCTCTTCACCCCGTTGCACACTATAGTAAAGATTCACCTTCCCCTTCCCTGTGTCGGCCATCGCAGATATCTTCGGGAGTTGAGGAGGCAGTCTGGAGGGGCAAAGGGATTCGTAGTGACAGTGGTAGCTGTCCCGCATATACCGTACCACGCACCGGTGTGAAGCAAGGTTGACTATATAGTCAATTGCGGGTAACGTCCACGGCGAGAGAGTAGGCTTTGCGCTGTGTCAGGTTGACCTGCATTGTCGGCGGCGTTGTCGCGTGTTTCGGATGGAGGAAAGGTGCGCCCGGAGATGATGTAGTCTCAATGAGCCTCTCGTGTGGCGTGACAGGAGACAGGTAAGGAGAGACGCCAACACGTTTGAGTTCACAATGCGAGGCTATAGGCTGGTCAATATTCACCTTGTGAAAAGAATTACTGAAAGCATTTGAAATATCGACTGGATCAGCGCAAGTTCCTCCATTAAAATTTATTTTAGTTGCCGGAACGTTGCGTTCCTTGCTTAAAAAGGAATTTAACAACTCCCACTATTTCAAAAGCGTTACGTTTTGGGCGAGTTGGTTGTACATGGTTCTTATTAAACTTTTGCGCGCACGAAGACAGGACGTCGAACGAAGAAGGGACATATTGCGCATGTTGTGTGTCCCTTCTTCGTTCGACGTCCTGTCTTTGTGCGCGCAAAAGTTTAATAAGATCCCACTATTTGTTTATGTTGATTTTACATTTTTCGATATAAGTTCGTAATAACGCTTTCTCACATTATTTAGCAGATTATTTAAAACAGTGCAGCAACTTTTGTACCGTAGAAGTAAAGACATCTTAAATGGCTGGCGTTTCGTCTTTCTGTACATATTTTCCTTTCTTTGCATGCTCTTCAGTAGTCCCTCTGTCGCCCAGGGATTTTGAGGAGATTCGTACTATTTGTTCTTTTTTTTGCATTTTTACTTGTTTTGAGTCAGCCAACACAGCACTGATAATCAATGTAAAAAAAATTAAGCCTTAGTTCAGTGTCGCAGTGAGACGTTATCTCGGGCAACTGAATTTACGAAATAACTTCTAAAAGTTGCAATATTTCTTCGACGATTTTCATAGTTAATGCACCTCAAGAAAAATTGGGTTCAGTAACAAACAACAAGAAACGTAATTGCAGCTCTCAGCAATAGCAGGTACCAATGCATTTAGTAACATATCACAATTTCTCATGCTACAGAACAAAACATTGGACAATGTTCACTTACAGGACTGTCTCCTGACACAGCCGTGTCTTGTTGTGCCGGAAAGTGAATCAAATTTACGTTCATATTCTCAGCAGGGTTACACCTGCTTATCTAGCAAACGTTGTGTGTCAAGGAGGTACATTTTTCAAGGCCTAGGTGTATGTGTAGTATAAATTATAAACAAGAATAAGGAAACAAGGTATTCTCCGGCTCGGTTGATATCTGAGTCACAGTCACTACAGCTGGACATCTCCTCACTGAGGTGGTCAGTCCTAAAAAGATTGGTAAAAGTGCATACATCGCCGACTGTTATCTAAAATCACTTGCACCTGTCGTACAAAATATGAATGAGCTTGCACACCTGTATAGATGGTGGCCTGGTGCATCAACATCATGTTTCGGCGTAGAGCAGGAAGGCCCCCGATTCTGGTGGTACCCGATTCTGGTGTCGTTTTCTCGTCTCGTGTCCCGTCAACGTTTTGCGCTGTTAACACCAGGATGGAATGCCAACAATCCTAAGCAGCTATTCTAGCTGTATACCAGAGTGCCTTCAGTTTGAACAAAGCTGTCACAAACAGGTAATGGGCTGGCCCGAACGGCGGACCCCTGTGCAATAAAAACATGGCGCATTCATTGACTGTCAAAGATTTTTTTCCCAGGAAGAACAAATAGCAGTCATGCTCTCACCAACAGATGGGTTCTTGCTGCACGTCTGCACAGCCTTTGACTTTAGTGCGTGAGGAATTGTTTGAGCATAAACATCGTGCATCCGCGGCTCAGCCTCCCGCACATCACTGGGATGTGTGGTGGTTGTAGCTTGGCAACTCAAGTCATGCTGATTGCTGCTCTCCGCATGGTCGCTCTCCGGCTCTGCCACACTAAGTGCTTCTTGTACATGCTGCTGGCATACGAAAAAATTGTAAGCATTGTAGACGAAATTCTAGGGAAGCTAAACATAATGCCACTAGCTCTTTTAGCTGAAACTTAACATCACATTTTTAGGGAAGTACTTTCACTGACTTCGGCCATCCACGTATTTTATAAGGTGCCTAGAGCAATTTGCTGCAGGTGCACATGGTATCTGGCTTCCCACGGGGTTTCCTCTAAAGATGGTCATTGTGTCTGAAGTATGATAACTTCACCCAGATATAGATGTCCTTGCTCCATAGCACACTATACTGAAGCAGTATATTCAAGTAATCACGTGCACAAGGCACATTATCAACAATGTGCGCAAACAGCGAAATAGACGCGTTACCATTTCCTTGCTTCCACGAGTTGAGCACGCAAAACAACCCAGTATCACAACAAAAGGAACGTGGAAGCAATCGTGAAATATTGGGGAAATATGCTTTGAGCTAAACAGTATCTTTTTTTACAGTGATGATCCTACTGATGCTGCTGCACGTCGTTAAACATTGTCACATACTTTCATACAGCGCAAATTGGTTGATTTTCCAAGTGACGCTGCTAGTACTAGAAGTCTCCTCGACCGGGTTTCGTGGTACAGTCTAAGGGCACGTCGAACGTACTCGAATCCCAGAAGCTAAAGACACGTCGGACGTAGCTGCTTTGCTTCCGTTTCGCTAGCTCCGCGGCACCCGCCTAGCGATTATTGCACATGTTTTTGAAGAAGGACGTTCATTAATTTAACTCGAAGGGGAGCATTAAAACATGCTTTTGAAATGTCACAGAGAGCAGCATACGGAAAGCCTGGCACGAGCGAAGATACTGCTCCAGGAGAGCATGGCCCGGTCTCTACTACGGTCCCTACTGCTCCGACAGGAAAATCAGTGATGTTATTATGAAGGTACAGCGCCATAAGGCGCGAGAAAGGTATAATGCGGCATGGCTGACTCAGCACGAGCGCCGCAAGCGCGAGAAATTCTTTATTCTTGACATCCGACGTGCCTTTAGCTTCTGTAATTCGCGTACGTCCGACATACCTTCAGACAAAGCGTTCGAAATAATGCGCCCAAACCACAACGGCTCTGAATCTCGCGGTATTCCCTGGTATTGCCGGCCACTCGCGATGGAGTATATATACCTCTGTCACATGGACATACGGCTTCCATCACGAAGGAGCTAATGATTTGGATCGAATGCTTCTACACGTGCGCACTTACGACCGCGATTTTGCTCGATCCGAATCCACTGAATCGCAATCCGTCATTCGCGCTCGGGCGCTGTCTCTACCTTTGAGCTCGGCGAGCTCAACCAACTTGGTCAAGATAGCTGCGCTGTGCAACAGCCATAATTTTCGATTTCGCTCGAACAATTCCATTCCGATCAATTGCTTGACGGTGAACGCACGAGCCTGAGTAATACCGATCTCAGTAATTATTACATGACATACTCGTGCGTCACTCAAAAGGTGGGCGCTTTCGGCTGCAATGGAATACCATCAGATATTTACATGATCGTTTAAAAGTTCCTTCACGCACTTCCGCTCTCATTTTGACGGCTTTTCTTCGTGGTGCTGACAGCTCGCTCGGCTTGGTCTGGTCGAACACTGTCGGCACGGCATCCGCTTTCAAGTGCTTACGAAGGCGTGGTTCGAAATGATCCGAACACACGAACTCGTACTTGTTTGGGGACCAGTCAATTGTCGCTAGTCTACAATCGTTGCCCTATCTTTCAACAGTGCTGCAACATAGCAAAATGCACGTGACAGTGCAAGATATTAAAGCAAAAGTTAATTACTCACCTCGAGGACGAATACGGACATGAATATGGTTTTTAACTTGGAGCCGTCATTTTCAAACGCACGGCACGTTGCAGACGATGATGATAAGATGATGAGAGAGCTTACACTATTTTCAACATAATACCTGGGTTCTTCGTATAGTTGTTTTCCTCTCTCGCTGTAAAACGTTTCGCGCTTTCAAGCAATATGCTTCTGCACTATAGAGAACTATGTTCCACACCAACTAACCCAATCAATCACGTTACTCTTTCACCCGGCACAAAATCTTTCAAAATTGGCGCGCTTATAGCTCCGAAGAAACAAAAGAAAATAATATTTGTTTTTTCGAGAATATCAATTTAGGAATAAACTCGCTGCATACAATTTATTATTCTTTTTAGTTTTGCACCTAAAAATGGGTTTCTGAAATGCAATGTTATTGTTAAAAATGTGTAGCTCTGCACATGTGAACCTCAACCATGCCTCAACCTGACAAGTTCACACTTGCCCGCGAAACTCGTAAGCTGGCAGCGCAGCAGCACTGCCATGCTGCAAGCTGAAATGTTACTGCGAAAGTTGACAAAACCTTTAAAAAACGAGCTGGCGTGGACCTCTCTGCACGTGCTTGCTGCTTCCTACGTACGTACAACAACGCCAATTACACACAGCTTGCGGATGCGCAAGTAAGTTGATACGAGCGGCCAGCCGCATTCACTGTGCTGAAGTTTCCTGAGCATTTACCTTACAGCATTACGTCATCGTTCTTCGGCAGCAAAGCGTGATTTTGTTGTTGTCATTTGCTTCTTTCGATGTGCTCTTCGTATGTTTTGCTAGCTAAAGTTGAAAGTGAAGTACTGTGAAGCAATATCGTAAGTGACTGAAGGCCGGCACATGACTGCACTCGACCGTGTCACTGCTCAGAAATTACAACGCGCTTTTCATTTTTCATTTACGGTAATTAGCTTGTATTCAGTTCATGATATTGCTCTGCTGTTATTGCTACGCCTGAATGTTTTTCTTCGTGAGCTTGCTTTTGTTGGCATACAAAGTGATTTTGAAACTATGGAAAAACTGCGCAGCGCTGTCGTATTTGTGCGTGTATTGTACTGGAGCATGGAACGCACGCGAACGTTTAGGGAAGTAGATGCCGCCGGAGTGGCTGGTGACCAGCTAAGTTTGATGAAAAACAGGAACTTGCGGTCACACTAGCATGTGTTAATGGTATGTTAATGTTATGAGAAACCCTGCAGTGCTGTGAGAACAGAGCAAACCTAAAATATGATACTCACGGTGGCTTAGCTTCCAGGTGAATGACCACTCTCACTTCTGAGCCAAAATGTATGATGCTACCTTGTGATGTTTGCGAAATTTTGGCGGTTTATTGAATTTGAACTTCTCTGTATTCGAAACTTATAAGTTGCGTGCACTGTAGTCGCAGCAAAATAATAGTGCATCACAAAATTGTCTGCTTTAAAGAATGCTTTGTGTTAAATAGAATCTACTATCACTGGTTCTTTATTTCTTAGCTGTGTGGTGCCCCATACTACCATAGGAAGCATGAATTACGGGAACTTATCCCACCGTAGAAGTTAGCTGTGAGATATTCATTTAGAAAGCTCTTGAAACTGAATAGCTTCTTTTTTTTCAGTTGCCCTCTCGTCTCCACATCATTTTCTTTGCAAAGGCAATGTTCAAACACTCATGGTCAGAATTTAATGAATATTCACACCAACTCTTCAAGGCTTGCTAATAAACAAAGCCTGTGCAACTACAATTGAGTTTGGAATCTTGCCTGGGCTTTTGGGTTAAGTTAAATAATGGTATCTTCCAATCACCATCATTAACTAGCCTGCTCCTCACTGAACACACGTGATATAAGCCTGTCTGGTACCACAGTTGCTGCAGTGGTAATGCGGCTGCTGTGCACTCGTGTTGCAGCATGAGGTCATTGATTTCCAGCAGCAGCGACTGCAATACGATGGGAGCCAAATGCACATATGCCTTTGTGAAATGTCCCTTAAGTACTGACACAGCATTTGTGACAAATTTTTACCCATTCAGTGAAAGTCCAGACTTTCTGAACTTTAGAAAAATACAGCAAGCATCGTAGCGTCCTGGACAATTTACCATAATACTTGTTGTTCCTACAAAGCAGTTTTGTTTTCGGTGCCAAGGAGGTGGTTGCATCGTGACATGCACTGGCCCACTCAGTTCCTGAAATTGCTATTGCTTGCCACCTGCATGCATAGCCGAAAGAAACGTCCAAAGCGCTCTTCATGGTTTTGTGAACTGGATCATACCTGCCATTATAGATACAATGCTTACCTACTCTTTACGAAGAAGGGAATAGAAACATAAGACAATATTGTTATGAAAAAGGGAAGTAAAGAGGAACCAGATGACAGATCGCAATGGCCAAAACAAAATGACGACAAAGAATAGAGTATGGCAGTAGAAACGGGTAAAGTTGCCACAGGTCGCGCTGGTTCTAATAAAGTATGAAAAAAAAAAAATGGTATCGTGATTGAAGAGAAATTTAAGAGTGTTCGTTTACTTTGGCTCAGGTTAAAGAGCACCATGTGGTCGAACTTCATGCAGAGTACTACACTGTGGGTGTCTTTTATAGCCCCCAGTGCTGCTTCGGGACTTTCTGAATCGACCAGCCCTCCTACACTGCTTGGTGCCTCCAGAGAACAGGAGCGCACTTGCAGGGCCTAATGGTCGGAGGGAACAGCAAACCCAGTGGCACCTTTCGCTTCCTCTAACCTAACCTTGTCCACGATGTGCCCCCTTCTTCTGCACACCCTTCCCCTGCGAAGTGGCGTACTTGTAGAAGGTCAGCCGGTTTCTCTCTGGGGGTCTCGCCGGCGACGGGCTTTGCACTGGATGACTCCCAGCCTGGTGCCACGGCTGGTCTGGCCAAGCGCTGCGTCTGTGCTTTCAGCCAGCGCCCCTTTGGCTCTGTGCAGTAATTTGCAGTGCCGGTATCTGGACCAGCCAACATCCCTTTTAGTGCAGTGTTGTGGCATCATCTGGTTTTATTTGTATTCCTACCTGGGACAAATGGTGAAGGCACATACAAAAAGCCATTAATTTGTAGTTTTCCTTCATAGTGAATTTTCTGTCTCGTATTCTGGCGGCGTTTCTCTTTTTACTCATATTGAGCTTAATGGGGTGTCCATTCCTTAAACGTACGCAAAGCATCTTTTTATAAATTGCCACAGGAAGGTAAATGTAATCAATGCTCCTATCTGATTAGGCTTAGCAGGAAGGTATTGAAATTTGTAGACCATGCATGGATTTGACTGATGCAAGATTGGGGCAATTCGAGACTTCTTAAAGAGGTCTGACAGATGTGTAGATATCTAAGCAATGTGCACATGTACAAGGATGTGCAGATTTCACTAAAGATGTTAAAAAAGATATTGCACTTACTATGGCACTGTTCTTGCTCAAATTTTGCAAAACGATCACATATTGGAGTCTAGGTCGTTCAGTGTAACACCAGGCACGGTTAATTTAACACAACTTTATGCTTGCACCGTAATGGCAGCAGCTTGCGTCCCTGTTAACGAAGGCAACTTTGCATTTTCTTTTTTTTTTAGAGACCAGGCAGATGGCTGTGCCAAGTGCTACATTGAATGTCATGACTCCAAAATGCAATCTTTCTGCGGAGTTGGAGCAATTGCAGTGAATTCATCAGTGCAAAATCCTCTTTCGAACACTTTAAATGAAATGTGCACATCCTGATATTAGTGCCAGCCTTCTTAAAAAAAAGTACTTGCATAAAAATATTTTTTTGCATTAGTTTTGGTAGCTGTAGACACATTATGTGCGAAGCCGCAACTCTGAAAGTGCAACAAATAATCATTTATACCTGCTTTTGATGCAACAATTTCAAAATACATGCCAGGTGCAGTGTGGCTTTGAATGTGAAGCCAGAGACTGTACATACCTCCAGAACCAGAGGTGGCAGTTAAATGATATCAGACGCCATTTGAGTGCATACACCAGTCAGCCCCCATTGTAGAGGTTGGAGGCTAGACAATGACTGTGGTACCATAAGGTGGCATCACGTTGCTAAATTTATCTCTTTGCTCACCTTTAGTCTGCACTTCACTGCATTCTACATTGGTTAAAGGAATACTAAAAAGAAATGCTGAATAGGTCTAGCTGATATAATATTTTGGAACAATTTTTATGAATTTTGTGATAAGATATTGACCACTAGAAGGAAAAATTTAGGTCAAAGTTACATTTCCAGAATTTTGTGCCAAAATCCCAGTGCCAGTTTGTCAGTGTGACTTCATGAATTTAGGCTTCTTCTCATGTTTGGGCTGTTGCGGTTAACTAAAAGTGATTGACGCTTGTTTGGTTCAGTCCTTCGCTAATTTAGGATACAATCTACCCCACCTTTACCAATAAAAAAATTAACTAGGCCTGATCAGCCACAGTCAAACTATACACCACAAACTAGTGCAGATCTTCAAGGCGGTGGCAGTTCCACCTGTCTTTCATTTTTGCAACTTTTTCTTGCCTTACACAGCCTGCTCTTGTGGAAAAAGGGGTTGCTTAAGGGTTGTCACAGGGCAATCAACCCGAAATGCTACACAAATTCCTTTTCTCCTGATTATCCCTCTAACCTTTCAGCACCAGGTTTTTTTCTTGAATATTATAAAATGAACACAATGGCTCATTTTTGGTTGTGCAGAAATAAAAAAATGACACAAATATAATGCCAAATGCTCTCTTGGTGTGATCCTCACATACCTTTCCGTCAAAAAGAACTCAGCGGGACATAAGCATGTAAACGTACCGATACGTCAGGGGCACTGAAAAGGTAGGACTGTGTTCCACTGCTGCTTTTCTAGGAGTGCAGGGAGTCCCTCTTACATTCCATATTCCATTGAGCGCTCAATAAAGGCACTTAGTTTTCAGTGGTATGGCCATGATCAGTCGAAGAAATGCTACGCTTGGCGAGCATTTTGAATTGATCACACTAAAAGGTGTAAGTAGGTGTTTTGTGCACTCCTGAGGGATTGATGCTTCATAGGGAAATAAATGTGACCACAGCCACCCAATGGAAATAATTAAGCCACAAATTTTCAGCTAGTACTCTGAGTCCACTTCTATAACACGGAGTAAGCATGTGTAACACATCCATACTCATTTAGAATATCACTTTTTAGCATACCACAATGTCCGCAGGTATCTCGGTAATGCCCGTCGCCTGTGAGATGTATACACCAAGCCCCCAGTCCATCTCGCGCATGTATTAACGCGACAGCGTTAAGGAGCTCGTGTCGCAGAAAAGTCGGTGTCAGCGGCGTTGGCCGTGAGTGATAAATCCCAGAAGGCACTTCATAAATAAAGAAACATCTTGCAAGATGGGCTGGCGGGAATCGAACCAGGGTCTCCGGAGTGTGAGACGAAGACGCTACCACTCAGCCACGAGTTCGTTCCTTCAAAACGGGACAAAATTGCCTCTAGTAAATGCGGAGTTGCCTTAGAAACGTGCCGTAGAAAGTTATACTGCGGTGTATATCGGTAATTATGACCATGTAACTTACAGAAGTCGCAGTTTCACGAGTAGCTAAGTACGCTTCCGCTAAATTTCTTCTGTGCTCTGCGCACATGCAGAGCCACACGCAAAACACAGAAGACCCCCTCCTCGCAATGTACGGCGCTGCCCCGACACGTGGCGCGCCACTCGCCCCATTACCGCGTCCACCTTCATGGCGCGTCGGGGCCCGGCTATCTCTGCCGATCGCGACGTTTGGCTGGCGTAGCGCGTTTGAGCAGGCGGTGCGAACGGGGTACGATAACGCTATTGCGTTCCACTCTTGAAGGCGAAGCTTAAGCGTCCTCCAATTTTTTCAACAGCAGGTTGGTTGTCAGTCGATCCTGAAACGTTGTAACAGGCATGTGATTGCTGTGCCTCAGTTCAGTGCATCACTAAGTTTGCATATTGTGGTCGTGTGGCCGAGCACCGCTGTCGAGGATGGACCCATTCTCCCAGAAGGAGCATTCTTATTGCAGTTAGATTCCTTTGCGCAGTCACCTCCGTTCCCCTTCTTTGCCAGAGTGCCCGGTGACCTATGAAATTCTGAGCATCTGGAAAAGTCATGAAATTGTCAGGGAATTTCTTGTTTCAAGAAATAAAGTTAGGAGAAAACGATTAACCCTTTCCGTGCCTTGGACAAGCAGAATTCATCCTCACGTTTCTGGTGAAACCTGCCAAGGATGAGCTCAGCTCATTAAATATACTTTGTGTTTTCTAGCAGTGTCGCGGATTATCCTAGTTTTGTCTCAGTGCTTAGTCATGCTTTTGGTAGGCGCCAGCACACAATGCATAGGACAGCACAAGCAAAAGCAAATTCTTTCTAAGGAAGTAAAACATGTTGTCATCTGGGGTCTTTAAAACTAGTGGAGCATTTTCAGTCAGAATTCGGTATAGTAGCATGCCACTGAAGGCGTTAAACTGTCGAAGCCGCCACAGTGCTAATCGCAAGAGGGGCACCTCGTGGCTACATTCAGATATCACCGGCGCGCAAAGAGGAAGCACGGAAACATGCACGTTTGCAGTCTCGGAGGGACGCGCATGCGTGCAGGCATCGGTCTCGACATCAGGGGTTCCCCGCTAGCAGGGGAGGAAGGCCGTTTCGCCACGCGCTCGCGCACCCTGCAATATTTTGTGGGCGAGTGTACATGGGGCAACATTATGCGGAGACCATAGGTGGAGGAAGGGTCTGGACAAACTTAAGCACATTTCGGCTGCCGTGATTACTGTACTAATGCACTTTGTTACAATATTAAGTGAAATTTATTTGGCTTATGTATGCCATGTTCATTGGCTACTATATGCTGTTGCTATGGGCCATAAACTCAACCTTCTGTGACAGAGGGAGCTTCTGCTTCAATTCTGAAAAAGGTATTTTCTTAATGAAATGGCCTCACACAGCATAAATTTCCAATCTAAGTGTGCAGCGTTGAGTTGGAAAATGAAATAGGGAAATCTCCATGACAGTGTGTTGAAAGCTGCATGTCCAGTGCTTTCATATGGGAAAAATGCTGTCAGCACGTCAGTTGCCCTCCAGACCAAGGAATGCATTCATTGAAGATGTATTGCAGATCAAAGATGATGGGTAAATGTGTGAAGCTGCTGCTTATGGCTCTGGGCAGTGTCCTCAACCTTATCAGCCTTTAGGGGCACATCAAGGACTCCCTCAGCTATTGTTTCTATAGTGTCAACGCTGCAGGTTCCCACTTCACTGTCATGGCTGGCATAACTTTTTGAGTTCATGGAAACGCCATTTGCTTCTCATGTAGCTAGCAGCATCGCCTCGTCCAACTCTGCGGATTCAGGCCTCTAGTTGAGCAGAATAGCAAATGTCAATTATGGCTGCCAATGCTCAACATAATGGAACTAGTGATTTATGCTAAGGAGCGTTCTTTTGCATTCGGTCTATGGAAAACCAACCAGATGTTCAGACACTGTTCCTCCCAATTAAACATGAGTTCTGCTTGGCGCTTAGCACTTGTACTTGGTACCTTGTTCTTGTACTCAGCACAATGAACAGAAACTCATTTCATACATATAAAATAGAGAAATGCTAGTTATAAATTTTTTTCGTTCGTGATTTGCTATCAAGGCACTGCAATGTTAGGGCATAGTGTAGCAGCTGTGAGGGCGTAAGTACAGTTTATCGTAAAGGAATAACGGCCAACTGACCATTGCCGACAACAGCTGACCAACCATTACATTTTCGCAAAATGCTGTACATTGCAATGTCTTGCAATGCTTGTAGAATACTGCAATTTTGGCATTTCATATAACAGAATGAATATTCTTGTGCTTACTTCACGTAAAAACAGGCCGAGCTGATGAGAAAAGCAGCTGCTGAGGATCTCGGCTTGGGTGGGAACGGCAGCCATGATCTCCTAAACACAGTGCCAAGTACTTGACATAC
This sequence comes from Dermacentor andersoni, assembly GCF_023375885.2. Classification (NCBI taxonomy): domain Eukaryota; kingdom Metazoa; phylum Arthropoda; class Arachnida; order Ixodida; family Ixodidae; genus Dermacentor; species Dermacentor andersoni. The sequence goes on from NC_092821.1 coordinate 96,840,579, forward strand.
TGTGTGCTTAACTTCAAGACCAATTGCATCCTTGACTGCCAACAGTTCCCGGTTCGAAAGGTAAGCAAGAAGCAATGGCATGAAAGAAGTTAAATCAGTTTCTCAAGGTCAAAACCTGTGTGTGCTTACGCAGTCAGACACTCTGCCTAACAGTAATGCTGTGGAGTAGGAAAGCCAAGAGAAGCGCCTGAGGAAGCTAGGGGAGTGTCGTGCAAATGTCTGGGTCTTCACCTTGGGCAATCTTAAGCTAGTATTCACAAACTGACCTTAACACAGTCGGGCACACTTTTATAAGTCTAAGAAAAGTAGAAGTAAAGGCCAAGCTGCACTTTAGAAGCATGACTCTTGATTTCAATAGGTAGCTTTATAGAAGGTGGCCTTGTCATCATAAGAGACGACCATGAGAATGATGTTTTTCTTTATATTTATTTTTTTGTTTGGCCTCAGTTGTTGAGCACGTGCTGATGGGCGAGTTGGTTATACATTATTACAATGAAGGCACCAAATAACACAACGGACGAAGGAAGGCAACACGGGACAACCACGTAGGCGCACTAGCAACTGAGTGATTTATTCCTGTGTCAAGAAATAACACGCTCAGTTCTTAATGCGCCTACGTGATTGGTGCCGTGTTGCCTTCCTTCGTCCGTTGTGTTATTTGGTGCCTTCGTTGTAAACTCAGTTGTCGGTTTATTAAATTAAAGTAGCTGCTTCCTGCAAAAAACACCACATATAAATAGTGGAATGCACTTTATTACGTGCTGTTCGAAAACGGAGCAAATAACCTAGCTTAGGCGTTGTGCGTTTTTCATCTGGCAACATCTTTTTTTTTTTTTTTTTTTTTTTGTCCGTTAATGGTGCTAGTGTACACCAACATAGTTAAATCATGAGAAGCCAACAAACAAAGACACCAAGGAAAACATAGGGGAAATTACTTGTACTTACCAATTTAATTAAAGAAATGATAAATTAATGGCAATGAAAGTGGATGAAAAAACTTGCCGCAGGTGGGGATGATCCCACGTCTTCGCATTACGCGTGTGATGCTCTTAAGGGGGGACGCGGGTTTTACATCGCGAAAAATGGCCAAAAAATCGACTTTTTGAAAATCACATTTTCAGTTTCTATAACCCTTTTTCTATCTGATACCCAAATACCATCACTGTAAACCACTTAGAAGTGCTCTAAAAAATTCGTTTTATCAGCCAAGGTGGCGAAAAATCTCGCGGAAATCAAGAAAGAACAGCGTTTTTGTACTGTACTCCGCCTTACGGGTGTTTTTTCTGGGTTGTTTTTGCCCAAAAATGACAAGGGTGGTATCATTTTATTCGTATTGAAATGATCTGGAGGGTGATGCTATTTTTATTACTCTTGCGCCGTCATGAAAATTACATTCAGGTATAGTAATCGCTGCTAATTAGAAAAAAAATGTTCATAATAAATGCAAGATTGTTTTCTTGTCTACAAAATGCTTCCAAATGAATAAAAATAGCATCACCCCCTACAGTAGGTCTTTAGCAATGGTGTCATGCATTTAGTTTTTGGTTTAGCAAGACGGAATCATCACAAAGCCCCGTAACGAGTTTGAAATTAATTTGACTTCAGACCTCAATATTTTTTGAACTGATACAGCTATCTGAAATCTAATTACAGATCTGAAATCAGCACGAAAAATTACTCCAGACAGTGGAGTTTATTAAAGATTCACCCAAAAATAAGAAAAAGATTTCTAGAACCCACCTCCCCCCTTAAAGCATTGTACACCTCCATCGAAATGCGGCACCCGTGGCTGGAATTTGATCCTGGGACCATGTGCTTAGCAGCCCAACACCATAGCCACTAAGCAGCCACGAAGGTTAGTATAGACCTAGTTAACGACAGTACTGAAGCAAAGAAATGGTGCCTCACCAGACGCATGTATAGTGCTGTGTTTGTTCAAGGAGATAAGTGGCATGCAAAAGCATGACTCGTAGTTTCAATGAAATACAAACATTGTGAGACTGCCCAAAAAAAAATTTTTTTTTCCCGAATCAAGTTAGTCATCTTACAGGCTGCCTAAAAGCTTAGTGGTCTCATGTCGTCATACCTAATGATAGTGGGACCCCTGCATTGCTAACATAAATTCTCTTCCGTCGTGTATTTAAGCCTAGAATGGGCAGGACACATTGTGCGCCTTTCAATGCCAGTATACAAAAGTAAAATAATGTCATCAGTGCATTGACTTGTCATCACTGCAGAAAACAAAGTTCCTATTGTCGACAGAAAAAAATGAGCAATAGTGTCTGCAATGGTATGATGAGTCCATGAACTTCTATTCTGCATTCTTTTACGATTGCTTTTTCTGATCGCAGAATGATATATCTGACGAGCTGACCAAATGGTGACATCATGCTTCAAGGCTGAAACTTGGCCCAATTCTACCGGCGTGATTCAAATGTCAAGCTTCCTCAGCAGCTCAACAGCAGTGGGGTTTAAAGTCGCTTTGTCCAGTGTGCTATCTTTCCTTGAATATTTGAATAAGAAACTTCGGTTCTGGTACTTCATGAGAGCGCATCTAAGCCAAGACTACATTGAGAACTTATTCGATGGCACTCTTTGGCCACACCTGGCCCTTGCGCCATTAAACATCAAATATCCATCCAACTTATTCGATATTGTGTGCCAATCATCCAGTTGCAATGACCGCTGTTACAACTGGCCTGTATGGTGAATAATTTATGTTGTGCCGCCAAAACCATGGCGAAACCCTGTGCGTATTAAATACAGCGAGCTGCCTGCATCCAGTAAAGGAATAACCTAGGAGGCTGCCGTGGTGAAAAGACATTAGTCTTCTTGCGCGCATTCTCGCCTCCTTCCTCATGGCGTGCGTGATGCCCTGATGTCTGCGTAGGCTCACCAGTGCTGTCTCTGTTCAGCGTGTGAGACAGTTTAGCTTCGTGTGTGCATTCCCTCTTCTCTTCCTCGGCGAGGGAGAGATGAGCGATAACTGTGCCTCATAATCGGAAAGCAGTTTTGGCACGTAACCCCCCCCCCCACACACACACACACACCCCCTTTCTTTTTCCTTGGCGAGGGAGACTTTGGCGGTGTCCGTGTGTGCGTGTCAGTGCCTTTATCTTTGCTGGCCCAGTGGCGGTTAGAAAGTCCATTGAGCTGTCATTCATTACTGAGCAACGGTCGCAGGCGTGGAGTGTGCGCTCTCTCCTCCTGTATGAGGATGTTCCAAAGACTATGAAAGATGCCCCAGCCAACATATTTCAGCCTTCAGCTTTTGAGCAAGCTCGGCTGTGTCGCTCTCTGTGAGGAAGCTAGTAGAACTAATGCTGCCATAATGATATAATTAAAATTTTGTTCATTGCATTGCCGCCATGTCTTTTGCTTGGCCCCTTTGGGACTCGTGAGCCGCTGCAAAGGGCAGTCAGTGGCACGATTCTTAACGCTTGGGCGCGCCTCTTGAAGCAACTGATGCCAGCATTGCGATCCTTCAACCACTGGTCAAGCTCCAGACTGCTGGGCCCATGCTACCCCCACTGTCCTGGGTTAACCATCATAAGTGTCTTTAACAGGAGGTCCCGATACAGTCTTTGACTATGGGACCTCCTTATGTATACTACGCACATGTAATTTTTACCAATAAATAAATTATAAGGTTATGAACCGTCCTTAAGGGCCCCTGAAACAGTTCGGACAAATTGTGTAGACTCGTAGGGTACAGCTAAAGTTAATCATTCGCACCACAATTTGTGTGGAACTTCTCATATTAAAAGAGCTACGAACGATTACAAGTTATCCTCCTCCATAGTCACGCATTTTCTCCAACTCTTTTGCCAAGTGATCGGGCCTAAGCTCCGCCTTCACTGACTCTGCGTCATGATGGCACGTCGTGTCGTCAACTTCCAGTTCTCTAGGAGTGCGCGTGCGCCACGGCTCTCCAAACTCTCCGCCAGCTGCTTGGCAGTAGACCCCAAGCGAGAACTATCGAAGCAGCGTGCGTTGCGAGCATTCTGTCGCAGCACTGAACATGTCTGGTATTCTTGTAACCACAGGCAAACTGGGTGTTTCGACAAATGGCTGGAGGCATAAACTCAAGCTGATGAAGGAATTTTAGCGTAGACGTACGTGAGCGGCCTGATCAGTGCGCGGTCCAGCCACCCGTTGGCGCAGAGCTTAACCAGCCAAACAAAGCGCTAATGTTGCTCTAACCAAGTGTAAAACATTTTAAGCATTTACAAAAACAATGTGTTAACGATTGTGCTCCTGCGAAAAATTTGCACCAGCAGCAAAGAAGAGTACAATTCGTTACTACTACTGTGTGTCATTGAGCTCTATGCCACCAAGTAGCTGCACCATGCAGACCATTCACGTTTGCACTTCTGCTCATCCCGTGAAACGGCACCAAACGGCCAGGCCCTATCCCCTTGCGCTTGCGTTTACCCAAATACCGCACTCGCAAAGCGCTATTGTGGTAGCAATCCTCCGGTGTAAAGTGACTGCCGCAAACGCGCAAATCCTGGCGCCGACCAGATACCGATAGTTCGATGCGCTGCAGCCGCTCCACTCATCTGCGGCCTTGCAGAGGGACACAGTGTCTCAGCTTAACATGTTGCCAGTCGCTAGGTTTGCAGTCCACAACGCAGCAAAGTCGAATTATGGTGATCGCGAAAAGACTGACCGCGGAGCTCTCGTCAAAATGGAGCACATTGTAACATGAGCAGATGATGCTTGCTGTGTTCTGGAAGTGCTTAAGTGTAGTGAGAAATTGTTCTTGTGCATTCTCTTTGTTACTTTCTTTTTATAGAAACAAATGAACTAACATTCGAACTATTACGAGCATTATTTGTTCACCATAAAGGTGGGAAAGTTAACGATGATGTGCCCTGGTCAGCCAATTGGATAGCTCGCCCTACTGATGTCAATAGGGTGATTCACGTCATATGGGTAGGGGCGGCTGAAAATTCCGCCGAGCAGTGTGCTGCGATCAGCAGCAATGTACATTTTTAAGAACTTATAATAAATTACATGCTTTACACGGAGCACTTAGATGCGTCAATTAATGAACAGAAGGACCTACTCTAATGACTCAATACGTTTGTACAAAATCGTGTTAGGGTCCCTCTAAAGGGCCCCTCACCAGGTCTGGCCATTTTGAACTGACAAGCGCAGAGCATACAATGCGCGCCAATGATTGTGTTTGCAAAGAATTGCATTGCGGAAAGTCTGAAATATAATTATGAACGCAGTTTTTTTTCCTCGCAGCCACTGCACTTCAAGCCGGACGGTGACGTACTCGCGTTCCTGTACTCGGGACCGCAGTGTGAGATCACTCGTGGTGACACGTGACTTCGAGAATTATTCAAGGCACCATCTGTTATTTGTGTGATGTGTTGCTTGAATTGACGAATTGAAGTTTAGAGAAATAATAAAACAAGCAAACGGAATGTCTGCATGTTTTTTGTTTTACTTCGCACTGAAGCAAGAGATGTACTTCCCCTTCATCTGCTTGTTGCCACGGTCGTGCAGGCCCCGAAACTATGCATTTTCTACCATGTTGCAGCGCGTGATCATGCTCTGCGAGCCGCTTGTTCTGCCTCAATATTCATGTAGCACAGAATTATACCGCCACTCATGTGTCCTTGTACACAGCACGCAAAATCGTGTGCTGCGCGAACAAGACAACAGCTCGCGCGTGATGCTGTCCGCGGAAGTGCCTGGCGCCGAAAAAAATAAGCGAGGAGAAAAAAAAAATGAAAGCTGGGCCCATGATATATGCGTCAGGCAATCCTCGAGGTCCCGTATGGGAGAACGCAGGGAAGGAATTTCACTTGCGGAGGCTAGACTGGGCGAGTGGAGAGAGCGTCTTGCTTGGTAGTGGAGCCCGCCTGCTGAAATCATGGGTGTGCGGCACTGAAATATTTCTATCTCGGCTATTAATGAGCCAATTTGAAAAAGTTTTGCAGCAGAACACTCCCTAGAGGACATGTAACAACTTGCAGCATATGAACAAAATTTGCTATGAGGCCTGGTGAGGGGCCCTTTAACATTGCCCAACTACAGAGGAGTTTTTGATAACAGTTGAGTGCATGCGCTTGTACAGCTTGGAAAAACCAGCGATAGGAGTTTGTGCGGAGCTCATTATACTGACGGTGCTCCTAGATACCAGTGCCGCCGCATATAACCCAACTCAAAAGGTTTGCAAGCATCTCTTGAATAATGTATTTCACTGGGAAACCCTGATAAGTTAAACATTGCCATCTGCCAGGAACCCAGTGCTTTTCCCATCAAGCATTCTAGTTTAGCCAAGAAAACCAGTGATGCAAGCCTTGTTAATCACATGGCCGGGTATGTTGCAAAAAAGTAAGTGAAAAAAAAATCTGGCTGTTGCACGAGCTGCGTGGTGCTGCTCATACCAGCGTCACGAGGCAAACACATCAGTACTCAGTTCACAGCATCGTGCAATGAGGGAGGGTTGCTCTATCCCTCTAAGCAACTTGTCGAATTTGTGAGCTATTTGGAGGTTGTTTTCACAAGCTGCTTCAGTTCAAACCAGTCATGCTTACAGAATTTTGGATGTGTTGTCGCATGTCAGGGTTAAAGACAAGACCTTTGGCGGCATTGAGCATTTGGAAACAGTGAAAGCTAACTTAGTAAAACTGTTGTTTTGCAGCTCCACTTTTTCTTTGAAGTTGTCAATAGATCCAAAGAGGAGTGATGCGAAATGGTGCAGCACTTGAGTCGTAACGTGCACCTAATGTCGCTGGCTTTAAAGTGCCTGGCAAATTTATGTTTTAACTTTAGGCCTGCATCATGCACTGTCAACAACACTTGCGTTTCTAGAAAAGCTGTTTTTGCATGCCTAGAATATTTCTGCAAATGAGAGATTTTTATTCTAGAATTTACGAACAGGTGTGTTTGTTACTACAAACATGCTTATTCCGGTCAAGGGTGCCCATGTTGATCTGCGCCTCAGTGAACCTCTAGCTTTGATGCCAACTTGAGTATGTGGCACTATTCTGGGTGTTTTTTATTTTAGACCACGCCGAATTTTTTCAAATCTCCTTAGGAGATGGCCTGATTCTAGTGATTGAGCTTGATTACTTGGAAGTGGACATTGCTTGCACGAGAAATTGAAATGCATAATCGACTAATCAACAATTCACTAATAAACATTTTAATCAATCACTTTACTGCATGTCTGCTACTTATTAATTGTAGCCGGTGAGATTGCAAGGCGTATTTACTTTAAGAGAATGTTCAGGATGAGTTTTGAGATACTCATTCTAAAAGAATGATAAGAATGGAAACCGAGCACCCGATTCTAATTGTTCCAGCATAGGGGAAATTACGTGCCCCCCAAAGGTGGGACACAAACTCATGTCTTTGCATTACGTGTGTGATGCTCTTACCAATTGAGCTACCACGGCGCAGTTTTTTTTTTTTTTCATCCACTTTCTGTGATATTTATGTTTATCTACTAGAAGTAAATCTGGCAGTGCTGGCCGTCGCCGCACCTCACGGCTTTGACAAAGAATGTGGAACATCTTTCTGGGTGTAGGCAACTGGTTAATAAACCCACACATGCTACCTGAAGGCATCAATGCTGCCAGATTGAAGGCCTCGCTACGTAATGAACGAGGAGAAAGGAAACCGAGGGCCCAATTTTTACGGGTCGTATCATAAGAAGCCTGCAAAGACACCAAGTACAGCATAGGGCAAATTACGTCTACCTATTAATTTAGTTAAAGAAGTGATAAATTAATGGAAGTTAAAGTGGATGAAGAAGCAACGGTGCTGCAGTAGCTAAATTGGTAAGAGCATCGCATGCGTAATGTGAAGGAATGGGTTCGTGCTCCACCTGCGGCCAGTTCTTTTTCATCCACTCTCATCGCATACCTCATCCACTTAACACCACATATCATTGATTTATTGATGCGATAGTGTCAAATGGCCCATTGATCGAAAAAGCCAGTGGCGCCCGTAGCAATAAAAAGAACACCAAACTTCCTATTGGCTGCAACGTTCGCTACGTTACAAGCATGCGCGCGCACTCGCGATGCTGGCTCGCACTTCCTGGCTTGAGCAGTACGTACCGCTATAGAGTCTCAAGCATGTACATCGGTGGTGGCGGCAACCTCGGCAGTCGTGAAACGTGGCCTTCCACGCCAATGCACCGCCGACGAAGTAAGGGAGTGGAAGAATGCAGCAAAACGAGTGAAGTGGCAGGCAGCGAAATCCACCATCGGCAACTCTCCCGATACACGGTGGGCGGAACGAGCATTAACACAAACATGCAGCGCAAAACTCGTAGGAAGTGCTTAGGTGGCCTCGGATTTTGACTTCTGACTGCTACCATCGAAATCGGTATTTCCTTTTGTCTGATGTGATTCATATATAGACAGCTCAATGGGTTATTTGCAAGTCTATATGCGAGTACAGTCTACAAAACGTTGGGAAAGTTTGCTATTGGGCTAGTTGGTACACAATTATACATGACGTGTAAGAATGCTGTCTCATTGCAAGGATGTAAGTGCTCAGGATATTTAAGAACAATCTGTAGACTTCAAAGCAGAAAACACCTGCAAAACTTCTATAGACTATTTTTTGATGATTGGCCATGGATATTGAGACGTCCAGTATTACCCAGATGTGACAACATGGCTTACCCCTTTTAGCCATAGTATAGAATCAGGTTGGGTTAGCATTGTACGCGCACTGCAAAAAGTGCTCGAAACATTAAAGGCTGCATCGGAAATTTTCGTATAGCTTTGTTTTGAATACCATGGAGTAGTTCGTATGTTGCGAGTAACTTGCGGGCATGCGGCATGTAGCGCTTGAATACAGAGCATACCATTTTCCTCAAACAGTGGGTTATTGTTGCTGCTGATGCATCATTTTCAGGTGCAGCTGCGACATTTGACCTTGTCAATTCACTCTTTTCAAGCAGTGGGTTATTGTTGCTGCTGATTCATTATCCTCAGGTGCAGCTGTGATAGTTCGCCTTCTCAATTCGCCGTACGTACTTGCCTCTCATGTTTATGCATGCTGCCTGAAAGCAAGGAATTGATAAGGCATAAATCTAGGCAGTGATAGTGCCTCCACAATTAAGTCTGTCGGAATTTGTATGTGGCACTGCTTGATGCGAAGGAGACGTCGCTGCATACTTCAGGTGTGTTATATGCTGCTACATAGTTTATTCCTTCGTACGTTGCTTTGCAAGGTCGAACTCGAGCATGCATACGCACTGCCTGTATAGTAGCATTGCAATTGTACGCTGAAATTGTCAGAAATTGGCAGTGTTGGAGTTGTGCAAGCACGTAAAATACAATTTCTGGCTACAGGTATACATAGCTCTGAGTGTAAATACGTAAATACATAACGCCGAGTTACTGTGTGATGATCATTGGTTTGATCACAGATGTACAGGCTGCATCAGCAGTTTACAGACCTCGGGATCTTGGTAAACGTTGAATTTCCTAGTAACTTGTCACCATAGCCAGTGAAACCGTGCAACAATGTGTTATTCGTATATCTAGTACAGGTTGGAATTCCAAATAGGATGAGGGCCCAGACTGTGTAAAAATGATGCTTTTTCTGCGATTCAGCAGTCGACAAAAGTTTATATTGATGTCAACAGTACTATACTCATCGGCAATACGAACTGCCTTTACACAGAGAGTACAGGCACCCGAATACCTGCGGCCTGTACAGCACATGCCTACATTGTCGCACTTGAAGCACTCCAAGCCTGAAGGCAGCATCTGAACCTGGGTGAGGGCCAGATCTGGATTGACAACCTTTTTAAGATATCATGCTCTTTCAGTGGACACTGATTGGCTAAGCCTACTGGCATGAAAATGCCCATCATTCCATGTGATATGGGCCTCACTGGGTTCCAAAGGTCACGAAGAATTCTTCGTGACCTGTGCTAGTGTCCCCAAAAAGAATTGGTTACCACCACGGTCCCGGTATACTTTTCAGTATGAGATCTAGGGTCCTTGCCTCATGCCTCGTGCAGCAGTCACGCCTGCTCTTTGTTGAGAAGCCCTTTGTTGAGTGCTCCAGAGGGGTTGTTTATGCAAATTCCCTTACACCCTTGTGGGCAGCTTTACATTGGTCAAACCGGGCGTTGTGTGAATGACCGTTTAAGGGAACATGCGCGAAAACTAAAGAAAATAGAGGATAAGGGCGCACATTTGGTGGCTCATGTTAGCGCGTGTGGTTGCAACGCTAGATCTTATGCGACTACTATTCTTGGCAGGAGCAGCAACGCCTCTTCCAGGCTCGCTGTTGAGGCCTTCTTTATCAAGAAGAATAGAAATAGATGTGTGAGTGAGCCTTTTGTCACATTACTGGATGCCGAATTTAACTTCTTGTACAACCGCCTTTGATGTGCATGTACCAGCTTCTCTTCTGCTTGGTAGGCGCATGCGTGACAAGAGGATATATATATGCACTATCCTTCCTTCCATTAAACAGTTTTGAGTAGCGCTTGTCCTCGTCCGTCTTTCTTGTGTCCGTGGTTTTATTTGCGCTAAGCTACTACTTCAGATATGGACGACCAAATAGCCCAGCAGTCAACTCTTCTAACATGTCTCATGCTGGTTCACCAATCGCTGTGTTGAGCAGCGCCATGGGCCTCATGTAGCAAGGCTAGCGTAGACGTATAGCGATTTCAAGCCTACCATACTTGAAATGCTCGATAACGATGTCGGTGTATCATAAATATTTTATAGCGCGTGCCGCTTAGATGTTTCGTGGTTGCCTTAGGTTGGCCGTACACGAGCTTGCGCTCTTATGTTTTGAAAAAATTAAATTATGGGGTTTTACGTGCCAAAATCACTTTCTGATTATGAGGCATGCTGTAGTGGAGGACTCCGGAAATTTCGAACACCTGGGGTTTTTTGACGTGCGCCTAAATGTAAGTACACGGGTGTTTTCGCATTTCGCCCCCATCGAAATGCAGCCGCCATGGCCGGGATTCGATCCTGCGACCTTGTGCTCAGCAGCCTAACACGTACCATGTTTTATGTTTTAGTCCCTAACGCCAAGCGATCAGATAGTGAGCAAATTTATCATGTAATGCTGGTAATACAGAGACACCGGTTATCTTTGTTGAATTAAAACTGATACACACAATGTAGTTCACAACACACACACACAGCGGCTGATAATGTGCGCCACATGTTTGCGCTCCCAAGAGATATTTCCGCGTACTGTAGTTACCGATGCACCGAAAGGCTCCCGACGACCTTATATGAACGGACATTGGGTCAATTTCACGAAGTACGATCTAAAACATCTCGAAATCGTTCCGCAGCACGCGACAGCAATACTTTCGAGTAGCGCCGCGTCGGATCGCACAAGCCAAAAAGGAGGAAAGGCTCGCCGCGCGCCATGTAGCTAATATGGCCATTCCCGATTTCAATATATGACCCCTATGGGTGCTCTAGAACTGGTACAGTGCAGCATACAAAGGAAGAAACAAGCCGAGCCGGCCAGATAAGGGAACAGAGCACTGACTTCCAACTGGTTTATTGGCAAGTTGCACGAAATATATACCTACAAGAAAGCATCAGGACAAGTCATCACAACACTTCACAAAACGTCACATCGATAGAAGGCTACACCAGCATGAGTCGCAGAATGTGCAATTCTGCCAAGCAAGGTTAAACTGATCAAGGAAGCCAAACAAAGAAATAATGATCACAAGAGGCCGGTAGTCATACCATATTTGCATAACGTCTCTCACAGATTAAGAAAGATTGGCCGCAAGGGTAACGTGGAAGTAGTGTTTTCTGCGCCGCTACGCTATGCAGGCTCTGTACTGCCGTGAATGCATTCCATCCGTGCACTACTGTCTGTTCGACTATGCACAAGAAGCGTT